>NW_023270077.1:0-13358 GCF_011800145.1 Mirounga leonina
CCCCTCTGGACTTGGGGGTGGGTATCTCTTCCTGCTTCCAAGTGCCCAGGCTGGTGATGGACACCGGAACCCAGACCCTGTCCTCTCCCAGTGCCCTGGCAACCGCCCTGGGCCTCTTGGGGACCCCTGACCCTCAGCCTGGCCTGTCCCCCCTCCCCATGCTATGGATCTGGGTCCTTGCCAGGAGTCCTGATGCCCTGCCCCATGGCCCAGCTGTCTGCAACCTGTTTCCCCCCTGTCACCCTCCTCGCTCCCAGGGTTTCCTCCCCTTCTGACCCCCAGCTGGGCAGTCAGAGTGGTGTGTGTGTGGGTGTGGGGGTGGGTTTGCAGGTGCATGTGCCTCTACGTGCCTGGGGATGCCAAGGTCATGTCCCCACATGGGACGGGGTGGGTAGCTATTCCTGAGGATCTGAGGGGCTCTCACCCCCAAAGCAAACCTCATGGGAGGGTTGGGACTGGAGAGCAGCTCCTTGGACTCTGCACCCCTCATTTGTCCTGGGCCAGTCCCTGCCTCTCTTGACCCAGGTTCCCAACTGTCCCTGAGGGTCGGACATGGAAAGGCTTGAACGTGGCTGCTCCTCCAGGGGTAGGTGGGGGACAGGTACACGCAGGCCTCCCCACCGAGAGGGCCAGTCAGGTGTGTCATGGCCAGGTGTGCACAGACGACCTGCCCACAGCTCCTGGACCATGACCCAGCCCTGCGGCAGATGTGCACGAGACCCATGGCTCCGCACCTGACCGGTCCCCCGCGTTCCCTCACCACCTCTGAGACAAGGGCTCTTCTTCGTCCTAGGGCCCGTCATCCTTTGGACAATGAGAGCAGAGGGATCCCTATGTAGAGGAGGCCGGCAGGGCGTCCCACGCAACATCGTGTGCCCATCTCTGCTTTGTCGTCTAGGCTTAGTGGCGGACCCCCACCTAGAAAGAGGCCCGCGGGGCAGGGACATTTGTCTGCCCTGTTCCCTGAATTATGGAAAATGTCTAGAAGGGGCTTCCTGTCCATGTGTGGAGTCGATGAAGCCAGCCAGCACCTTTCAGATGTCTGAGTGGCTCTGGGGCCCCTCTGCCAGCCCCCAGGGATCCCTGCTCTGGCTCCACCCAGGATGGGAGCCCCAGATGGAATCTGAAACCTCCTCACAGCCAGGAATGCGGCCTTGCCCAGGACACAGGACGCCGAGGCTTGGGGCAGAGACCTCCTTCACGGTGAAGAGGAACCACCTCAGCCCCAGGCGACCCTCCCCGTGGGCTGGCCACAGGGTCGGGGAGCGGTCCCAACAGGCCCGACGGCAACCCCGTGTGTGGGGCCTGGCCTCGTGGCATGCAGGGTCCCCAGGAGACACCTGAGGTTCAGAGAGGGGACGTGCCAGGCCCGAGACACACAGCCCGCAGGTGAGTGGGAGCCTCTGGGCGGGACGGGGGGCCCTGCTCACCTTGGTGAGCAGCAGGTGTGGGAAGGGCTGGGGAGGCGTTCCTCTGGGAGGTGCTTCGGGAGAGGGGCCACAGGAGAGGGCCTGGCCCGGCTCCACCAGCTTCCTCAGGCTGTCAGCACGGACCGCCCACAGCCTCAGGCTCGCCCCCAGCGGCAGGGCCCACTCAGGTTCACGGTGGGGCTGATCTGTGGTAAAAGAGGGACAATTCACAACACAGAAATTGCAAAACTATTTCTGTCCGTGTCCTGAAGTGCCACAGAATATCCAAATTGGTTCGGATCATCTTCCACGTATGTGAAGGGTGATTTTGTACGTGGCCAAGGCTGGGGCTGGACCGGGTGTGTGTGTCTGTGTGTGAAGGACCAGGTGTGTGTGTGTGTGTGTGTGTTTGAAGGGCTGGGTGTGTGTGTGTGTTTCGCGTGTGTGTCTGTGTGTGTGTGTCTGTGAAGGGAGCAGCCCAGACCCTTTGGGTTGAGATCATGGCCACGTAAGGGGCACAGCCGTCGTGGAACCCCTGGTCGTCAGTGTCCCAGATGGCGTCGGGGCAGGAGACCCTCCCGGCCCTCCCCGAGCCCGGTCCTGGACGCCCTAATCCCCACACTCCCCCTGAGCCTGCACCAGCCCTTACCGACTGCCTGGTGCACGTGCCCAACGCCGGGGAGCCGTCGAGTGTGGCTCCTGTTGACCAGCTTGTCCCCAATTTCTTCCATGGGGCTTTACGAAGACAATGAGCGGCTCCCGGCCCGGAGGCATCACAGCCCTGCCCGGCCGTCCTCTCCGTCCTCCTTCCCAGCCCCACTGCTTCCCCCAGATCAGACACGGCCCCGTGCGGGCACAGCCCTGCGCCCGGGGTGCAGTGACATGTATCGACAGGGCTCCGGATCAAACCTGGGGAGAAGGAGGCCGCCCCAGCACACCCCGTCCCACCCAGCCAGCCTTGACCCGGGGTGTCAACATGATCCACCCACCAGGCATCTGGCCCCTCATCACCCTGCTCCTGCTCAGGGTGGGCTACCCGGCCCGAGACCTCTGCGCACACACACACACACACACACACACAGAGGGGCGCTGGGCTGCACGGTCGGATCACAGCGGTGTCTGGCTGGCCTGGCTGGCTCTGGGCCTCCCTGTGTTCCCTTTCGGCCCCTCCAGGCAAATGGCCAGAGGTGTCAAGGGTGGGACCTGACCCCAGGTCTTCAGTGTAGGCAACGGCTCTCACTGTCGGCTTTGCTGAGACCACATCCTGGGGACATCGGGATACAGCAGGATTGCATCATCTCCAGCCAAGTGAACTGAGTAGGAAGGGGGCTGTCTCTAGAATGTGGGTGCCTGTGACGGCCCTTGGGCATCTTGGGGACGCCCTGGCCATCAGCCTGCCATGTCTCCCCCGAGCCCCATGCTACGGCCCCGGGCATGTTCCCAGGAGAAAATGCCCACAGCCCACGGCCCAGCTGCCTCCAACCTCCTCCTTCTTTCCCCCTTGTCCCCTCCAGGGTCCACGCCCCCTTGGACGCCCCTGGGGAGTTTGTGTGTGTGTGTGTGTGTGAGTGTGTGTGTGTGTGCGCGCGGGCGCACGCAGAGAGCTTTGTGCGTACGTGTGCCCGCGCGAGGATGACCAAAGAAAGGGCCCCACATGGGAGTGTGGGCAGGGGTCCCCCAGATCTTAGGGGCCCTCGTTCCTAAAGGAAACCCCCTGCAAGGTGAAGCTTGGCCTCGGAAGCTGGAACCCTCCCTGTTCCTCTAGCCTCTGCTCAGCTGGTGGGTCCCAGGCCAGTCCCTGCCTCTCCTACCCTCAGTTTGCTGACTGTCCCATGAGGGCTTGGAGGAGGAATTTCATTAGCGTGGCTCGGCGTGGCCGGTCGCCTCCCACCTTTTGGGTGGACGTGGCTCAGGTGCACTCTGGGTGGGCGGGGCCCTCCAAGCAAAGGTGGGTCGGAGGCAGGTGGATCCTGCGCAGGCGCACGCGGCCCAGCAGATGGCGCCTGCGCGGAACCCCACCTGCCAGCAGGCCTGCACAACCCCGAGGGGCTTATAGTGGCCTTGGGCTACCGTGTCCCGATCTCCACTGCCTGCTCAGTGACCCTAACGTCCTCTTAGGCCGGGGGCCAGCCCCAGTCCCGCCAGGCAGGGCCGATGGACTGAGTGGGCATGGAGACCTGGGGATGAGAGAGAAATGAAATCTACCCCCGCTGCCGTCCTGGCCCCCACGTTCCACTTCAGTGTTCGTCTCAGTACATGGCGGGGGGGTCAGGGGAGGGTGATGGGGACACGTGTGGCAGGGAGGAGGTCAGGCCGCCTTTGCCTCCTCTACATCCCCTCCACCTGTCTTCCTGGCAGCAGCCCCTCTCCCCAAAATCCGGCCCTCAAACACTTCATCTCCCTGCCTTCCCCCCAACCCATCCTCCTGAGGTGGGAGTCACTGACCCCATCTCCAAAGTAGAACACTGAGGTCCCAGGAGTTCCCACAGAAGCTTGCCAGTCACCGGGCTGTGACATGGCCCTGCTGTGGGTTTGAACCCAGCTCAATCTGACCCAAAGCCTGAGCTTACAGAGGAGCCGGAGGAAGGAGCCTTTGAGCCCAGGCTTGGAGGTGAGGCCTTCCTGAATGGGGGTCATAGGGAGGGACGGCAGGGGTTCTGAGGGGCAAATACCTGCCGGGCTCCCTGGGGGACGAAGGCCCTACAGACGTTGGAGTGGGCTGAGGGGTGCACACTGGGGAGCATGTCTAGAGCAGATCACGCAGGGCTCTCTGGATACTGGGCAAGGAGTCAGGGGACACTGCGGGTTGGGGGGTTCAGGGGACACAATCCGGGCAGTCTTACAAGAGCCACAGCATCGTAGATTTAGAAGGAGCTTGGTGGGCATGTTATTGTCCCCACCCAAGCATGGATCACCAAGCAAGCACCAGCCGGAGGTGAGGAGGCTGCCGCAGTTTTTTCCTGTGTAGAGTGGGGGCCGTGGTGGTCGTCTGCATCCTTCCAGGCCTGGGCATGCTGCCTGGAAGGACCAGAGGTGGCTTCTTGTCAGAGTAGCTAGCTGTTCCAGTGAGGTCTGTACTCAGAGACGTCTGAGTCAGGAGACCAAAGGGACGCCCCACGTGCCCAGTTCAGCAGGATGCTCTTGGACATGGTGCCGATCTTCATGTCCAGCCTGCTGGGGTTGAGGCAGCAGCGCCCACCTGCTGCATGGAGAGCGGCAGCGAGGAGCCGTGGTTGCAGACCCCGAGACACGGCGCTCGTGGGAGTCCGAGCCTGCCACAGATGTGATGGATGCTGAGGATGGGGAGGTGCTGACAGAGGCTGAGATGATGCCTGAGGTCTCCAGCGACGACTGGGAGGTCAACTCCGGAACTTGAGGAACGGCAAGGCCAACAGATACACCAGACTGTGTAAGGCAACCCCGGTCAGCATCTAGCCCAGAAGCTTCTAGAGACTGAGTCTTCTTGGCCCCTTGTTGCTGTGGAGTGGGGACCCAGGCTCCAGGAAGGGATGTCTGTCAGGGAGAAAGGGTGGGACAGTCACCTCCTTTTCCTGGCCATCAGGGATCCTGGGACCAAACCCACACTAATGTCGTGCACATCTCCATCGGGCTGGAGGAGCCTGCAGAGCGGGTAGGCGATGTCCCTGCTGCGCAGGTAGGGGCTGCATCTGAGCTGGTCCCAGGACTTGGAGTGAGCGCTCCTTTTGGTCTTGGGTGTTGTGTTGGGGGTGTGGTGGCAGAATTGAAGGGCTGACTTTGCATTGATCCGACACCCATTCACCCTGGGTGAATGGGTGCTCTAGGGTGTCCATGGGCACAGGTGGCTGTGACCCACACATGGGAAGGTGTGAAGGAAGCACACAGAAGACAGTGCCCTGAGCTATGCAGGTTTTCTGCTCATGGGCAGTGCTCCTTGGCAAAACTCAGCTAGTCTGCTTGTTCCTAGAGCACAGAAGGCCCCTAAGGTCGTGAGTGGTTCATGGGAAGTCAGGTCAGTCTGTTGCTGGGCATCATGCCTGGCAGGAGGAGAGCTTCAGCCTGAAATGACGGTCTGGGGGTGACCTGGAATGCCAGGTGAGGTAGAAATTGCCCAGGTAGCCTGATCCACTCCAGTCTGTATTGCTTCTCTACCCAACAACCCAGACCTAGACAATGGCCCTCTGGCTGGCTGGCATCTGGAACAGTTCGAAGGTTCCTCTGGTTCAGTCGAAGGAGAAGATCAAAGTTAGTAGAGCAAAGGAAACTATGAAGATTAGGGCAGAGATACATGGAAGAGAAGAGCACGTGAGAAAAATCAGTGAAAACAACAGTTCTTTCTTTTGCAGGTTTACCAAAATTGACAAAGAGACAAAAATGGAACCACTTTATAGCAACCAATTGGTCCCTGAGATGAAGCAGATCATTCTGAGAAGCACACAAACTACCAAAGTGACTCCAGAAGAAATGGAAACCCTGAGCAGACCTATAATAAGTAAATAGACTGAAGCAGTCATGAGAACTTCCCAAGAATGAAAAGTCCAGAACCTGATGCTTTCCCTGGTGATTTGTCCCACACGTTTAAAGAAAACAGAATACCAATCCTTCTGAAAGTCTGAAAAAAGTACAAGAGGAGGGAACACTTCCCACGTCACCCTAGAATGCCAGCATTGTCCCGATTCCAAAGACTGACAAAGACCTTACAAGAAAAGACAGTTGCAGGCCAAAATCCATTATGAAGAGCGAGGCAAAAATCCTCAACAGAATTCTAGCAGACAGAATCTAGCAGCACATTGACAGGACTCTACATCATGACCAAGTGTGATTTACACCGGGAATGCAAAGGCTGTTCAACGTAGCTAATCAGTGTCCTAGACCACATGCAGAAGAAACATGATCATGTCAATTGTTGTAGGATAAGCTTTGACAAAATCCAAACCTTTTCATAACAAGTGTTCTCAATAAAATAGAAATAGAAGGTTAAATTGTGATAAAGGAGCGGTGCCTGGGTGGCTCAGTGGGTTGAGTGTGCGACTCTTGGTTTGGACTCAGGTCATGATCTCAAGAGTCTTCAGATTGAGGTCCAGGGAGGGCTCTGCCCTCAGTCGGGAGTCTGCTTGGAGATTCTCTCCCTCTGCCCCTCCCCACTCTTGGGCTTGTATGCTCTCAAATAAATAAATAAATAAATAAATAAATAAATAAATAAATAAATAAATAGATAAATAAATAATTCTTTAAAAACTATGATAAAGGATATTTATGAAAAATAACTCATATGTATATCATTCTCTGTGGTGAAAGACTGAGAGTTTTCTCCTTAAAATCCCCAAAAGGTCAAGGATGCCCATGTCCACCACTTCATTTCAATATTGTCATGGAAGTTTGGTCAGAGAAATTATACAAGATTAGTTACTAAAAGCTCACAAATGGAAAGGAAGAAGAAAAAGTTTACTTATATATGGCATGATCTTCTAGGCAAATAATCCTAAGAATTGGAAAAACTCTGTACGAGATTATAATATTTCCCGAAAGGTATGAGCAGAGAAGACCAACACATATGGATCAATGGGATACTGCTGAGAATCAAGGAATACATACATGTACAGTCAGTTGTTTTCGAACACGGAGACCAAGATTATTCAATGAGGCAAAAACAGTGTCTGAACAAACGGTGTTGAGAAACCGGATATCCACATATGAAGCAGTGAAGTCAGAGCATTCCCTTCCACCCTATAAAAAATGAACTCCACATGGATCCAAGAATGAATTTTAAGAGCGAAAATTCTTAACACTCAGAAGGAAACTAAGAGCACCTAGGGGCAGATCTTCCTTCCCTTGGATTTGGCAATATGGTGTCTCTTGTATGGCACCCGAAGCCCAAGCAACAACAGAGAAAACAGAGACACTGGACTTCAACGTTGCTAAAAACTTTTATGAATGAAAGGGTAATCTCAAGAGAATGTAAAGAAACCCAAAGATTGGTAGGAAATATTAGCAAATCTCATACGAGTCTTGCATCTAGAATGTGTACAAAACTCCTCCAACTTAAGAACCTAAACAACCCCAATGAAAATAATAGACATTTCTCCAAAGAAGATAGTCAGACGACCCAGTGAGCACATGGGGCGATTTTCCTGATGAGATTGTAGGAAATGCAAGCCAACACCACAGTGACATGCCTTCCCCCACCCAGGAGGAGGGGCTCTAGTGAATAAGCAGAAATAACAAGTGTCGGGGAGGATCTGGGGAAACAGAACTCTCATCCATTGCTGGGGGAGATGTAATATGGCAGAGCCACTGTGGCAAAGGGTGTGGCACGTCGTCCACACGCTGAGCATTCTGTTCTCATTTGGCCGAACTCCACTCATTATCTAAACAGAAGAATGGAATACAGGCCCTCTAACAACAGCCTGCACGTAAGTCTTCGTAGCAGCACTCTTGACAATAGCCGAAAAATGAAAACAACCCACAGGTGCATCCACAGTTGAATGGACAAACACAACGTGGTCTGTTCATACAATGGGATTCATTCAGCCACGACAGGAATGAAGTACTGATACACGCTATCACGTGGGTGAACTTCGAAAACATCCTACTCAGTGGAAGAACCTAGACCCCAAATACCACATACGGTATGATCCCACGTGTATAAAAAATTCGTCCCAGGTAAATGACAGGTGCCAGATCAGTGGTTGCCTGGGAGCAGGGGGATGGGGAATGGCCAGTGACTGCCTGCTCAGAGGGTGCGGGGTTTCTCTCCAGGGCATTCAATGTTCTGGGACTAGATAGGGTGATGCTGCCAGCACGGGAAATGGAGTTGATAACAGTGGTTTGCACACTTTGAAATGTTTAAAAATATAAAGTTTATTTTATCTTAAGCTACAAATATACCTGGAGACAGGAAAAGAAACCAAAGCCAAAAGAGAAGAAAAGGAATGCGTTCGCTGGTGAGGACAGGCCGACTCTGGTGCTGGAACTGGCCCTGGTTGGAGCTCATCAGCTGCTCCGGGAGGTGGGGCCGGAGCTGGCTGTAGCTGGCGCTGGATTGGGTCTCGCTCCCACTGGCCCTAGCTCTGCAGGGGGAGACAGCGCTGGCTCCAGGTAGGAGGTGCCGCCGGAGCTGACTGTGGAGCCGGTCCAGCTCGGAGTCTTGCCTAGGCTCTAGCTCTGCAGTCGGCGATGGAGCCGTAGGTCCAGGGGCTTCTTCCCACTGGGGCGCACGTGGCTCCAGCTCCCGAGCTCCTGGCGAAGGCCCCGCAGCAGGAAATGGAAATGCCTCAAGCTCTGCAGCGAGCTTTGGGTCTGTAGCTGCTTCTGCAGCCGCGTCGACTCTGCAGCGGTGACCGGCCCCGGGGCAGAGGCCAGTTCTCTGTCTCGAGATGGTGCCGAAGCAGTAGGAGGGGAGAAGATCACCACCCTGCCAGGGGGATCACCCTGTGCTGATCCCCACAGCCCGTCCCTGTGCCTTCTCAGAGGAAACCGGCCTCCCCCAGCAGTGCTGAGCTGCCTCGAGACCTGGCTCTCGTTCTCGGGCTGCCTCTCACTCTGCCAGTGGTGCCGGATTGGGTGCGAGAACTGGTGTGGAGGTGGCTCTGCTCTGGAATTCACCCCGGAGCCGCTTTTGCCTCCGGAGGGGGACCGCGGGTCGGAGCTGGGGGGGCTCTAGTGTGCGGGGCCCTGGCTCAGGCTCTCGAGCTGCTTCCACGGCTGGCTCGAGTCAGCGCCGGGGTACGTTCTGGTGCGTCAGATGGTTCGAGATCTTAGCTGCCCCACGGCTCGTGCAAGGTCTCGTGCTCGAGGTGCTCTAGCTCTGTATCGCCCACTTGCTGACCGTGGGTGAGATGCTGACCCACCGGTTAGGCTGGGAGCTCCGAGGGCAGGGAGGGTGTCTGGGGGTCCCCTCTGCGTTCCAACGAACAGACACAGGTGTGGGTGATGCACGCGTGGAGGAAAGCGCGAACACAAGAGTCTGCGGCCCAGACCTCTCATCTGTAACAACATCCGCCGCATCACGGTGCTGCTGGGGGAATCCCACCGACTCACTAAACTTTGAAGTGCTACCACCTCCCAGGCACTGTTCTGGGGGTTGGGGACCCAGCGGTGAGGAAGCACGGTCCCTGCTCGCGTGGGGCTGGCCGGAGCAGAGGTCAAACAAGGACTTCAGGTCCCCGGCAAGTGTCTCTGCTCAGCTGGGGGCAGCTGCCGGGAGCAGCGGGTCAGGCCCTAGTCCCCGTCTGGCAGCTCAGGACCGACCCGCGTGGGGCGCGTGGTGAAGGGGATGCAGGATCCTTGGTCTGAATCCCCCGTAGCCATTACCCCCATGTAGCCGGTCCCGTCACCGTCCCGAGTTTTGTCATCCATGAAGTGGGCAGGGGAGGAAAGCTGTTCGTGGGTTCAAGAGCCCTATCCAAGTGCGGAACCAGGTCTAGATCATCTCTGGAGGGGGATTCAGCTCCAGCACCGGCCCAGAGCTCGAGCCAGGTCCTCCACTGATGCGTGCCGCAGCTCCCGAGACTGGGGCAGCTGCAGCTTCGGCTCTCGCGCCAGCTCTGGGATCAGAGCCCGGTTTGGAGCTTGAGCAGCTCCAGCACCAGCTAGGGAACTCGCCAGCCAAGGGCCAGCACCTTCACCGTCACACCCTCGCCATCGTGCACGAGGTCAGGAGAGGGGCTGGGGGCGGGAGGGTCCCTGCTGGGCAGGTCACCCCGGGTACCTTGGTCACTCCACTCAGAGCTCCCCCTCCCCACCCCACCCACAGGTCACAGCCCCAGGGATCCCCACCCCTGCTTCCCAAACAAGGCTCAAGGTGGACAAGCAGACCTGGGATGTTGGAAGTTGAGGCTTGTACCTTCAACACTGGATACGTGTTGACCCAGAAAATCCACTTTATGGATTCTGTTGCAAATAGAGGTTGATGGACACGGTGTTCCCTTCGACACGGTGGGAGTGAGCTGCCCACGCTAGGTGATGGGTGCACCTGTGGCCTGGGATGGGTGCTGCTCACTGTTCTCCCAGACAGGGGTGCCCGTCACCCTTCTCTCCCGGGGACCTCCGTTTCCTCACGTTCTCGCCAGGGCTGCTGGTCCCCAGACCAGACACCTGCCAGTCTGAGGGTGACCAGTGCTGCCTCCATAGGGTTTCCTTTGCCAGAGTCCTTCCCCGGGAGCTCCTGCATCTCTGACTGCCCCCATGCCTGTCCCCCTCCCCTTGGACTTGCATGCATTTCGTCTCTGTCCCTGTGGAACCCAGTGACTTGGAGCATGGTTTGGACCAGAGGCATGGGAAACCTTTCTGTGGCCTTGGGTTGTAAGAAATGCTTTGGCCCTTTGGGGTGTGTCTTCAAGCTTTCTGCAGTTCCCTGGTTTCTCTGTGGGTCACAGGAGGAACCAGCCCTTTCCTGTCTGGGGTCAGGCTGAGGTGTCCCAGCAGGAACAGGGGTCTCCGCCCCGAGATTGTGTCCATATTTACCAAAGGGGGCTCTAGGGTTCCATCTCATCTGTAATCCATCGGGGATTTCAACATCCAATAAGGGAAATTCTATGTCAAGTCAACACAGAAAAGAAGGAGTCCCCTTTGAAAATAGGGGGGCAGACACAAAGGCCCATACTGTGTGATTCCACGTACAGGAAACCTCCAGAACAGGTAAAGGAACAGAGAGAGGAAGCAGCTTAGGGGTTTCCAGGGAGGCCTTCTGGTTCGGGGACTCCTTTGGGGAAGCAGATATTCCACAGCCATGTTGTGTGGTGTGGTGGCCCAGCGTTGGGAATGTACTTGATGCTCAGGACTTGTTCAACTGAAAACAATGAATTTTATTTAAAATAAAAAATAAACAGCATATAGGACATGGAAAGAGAATAGAACAGTTAATACGAACCAGAGAGAAAGAACATATGGGGAGGGGATGAAACAATCTGGTGGGGCATCGGGGTCGGGTGATGGAGCTAAGGTTAATGGTACAAGCAGCTTTCCCCATGAGGATGTGGGCTCTGGATGTGTTTCTGGGAGCCCTGCAGGAGCAGGAGGAGGGGCAGGGCCAGATGCAAGAGCAGGGCCAGATGCAAGAGCAGGGCCAGGGCAGGATCCACGGTAAGAGCTGGGTCAGAGGCAAGTACAGGAGCACAGGCAGGGCCAGGGGAAGGGGCAGCGGCCCTGGAAAGCAGGGGAAGGGGCATCGGCTCTGGCAGGGGCAGGGGCAGGAACAGGGACACCGGCAGGGGAAGGGACTTTGGCTCTGGCAGGGGCATGAACAGGGACACAGGCAGGGGAAGGGGCATCAGCTCTGGCCGGGGCAGGGGCAGGTACAGGGACACTGGCAGGGGAAGGGGCATCGGCTCTGGCAGGGGCAGGGGCAGGAACAGGGATGCAGGCAGGGGAAGGGGCATCGGCAGGAAGAGGGACACACGCAGGGGAAGGGGCATTGGCTCTGGCAGGGGCAGGGGCAGGAACAGGGACGCAGGCAGGGGAACGGGCATCAGCTGCGGCAGGGGCCGGAACAGGGACGCTCGCAGTGGAATGGACAGGTGCAGGGGCAGGGGGTGGGGCAGGGGCAGGAATGGGCACACACGCAGGGACAGGGAAACGGGTAGGGAAAAGGGAAGGAGCTGGGTCAGAGGCAAGGAGAGGAGCACAGGGAGGGGCTGGGGAAGGGACAGTTGCAGGGGCAGAAGCCGAGTCAAGGGCAAGAACAGGAATACAGGCAGGGGCAGGAGAAGGGGCAGGATCCAGGGCAGGAGCTGGGTCCGGGGCAAGAACAGGAACACAGGTAGGGGAAGGGACAGTTGCAGGGGCAGAACCCGGGTCAGGGGCAAGAATAGGAGCACAGGCAGGGGCAAGGGAAGGGGCAGGATCCAGGGCAGGAGCTGGGTCAGTGTCAGGATCCGGATCAGGGGCAAGAACAGGTGCACAGGTAAGGGAAGGGGCCGGTGCAGGGTCAGGAGCTGGGTCAGGGGCAAGAACAGGTGCACAGGCAGGTGCTGGGGAAGGGGCAGGTGCAGGGGCAGGAGGTGGGTCAGGAGAAGGGACATTGGCTCTAGCAGGGGCAGGGGCAGGGGCAGGGGAAGGGGCAGGAGTTGGGGCAGGGGCCGGAACAGGAGCACAAGCCGGGGAAGGGGAGGGGGCAGGTGCAAGGGGAGGGACAGCGTCTGCCGCATTGGCACGTACAGGAACCGGGGCAGTATCTGGGTCAGGGTCAAGAACCGGGGCACTGGCAGGGGTAGGGATGGGTCAGGATCCAGGGCAGGAGCTGGGTCGGGGGCAGGAGCAGGGCCACAGTTCGGGGCAGGCCCAGGGGCGGCGGCTCTGGCAGGCACAGGGGCAGGCCCAGGGGCAGGCTCTCCAGAGGCAGGTTGTCCAGCAGGCCCTTCCTGGCCCCCGTCAGGCTCTCCGTGGGCGGGTGCTGGGTCACCTGCCGGCTCCTGGTCTCCTGCTGAAGTCGCAGCCACCACCCCTCCGTCCAGAGCTGCCGATGGAGTTGGAACCGGCTCTAGCTCCTCAGGTGGTGGAGCAGCTGTGAGAGGAGAAAAGCTCAGCCCGAGCCTGCTCTCCGTGGAGACAGAACCGAGCCCAGGGCCTCCCAGAGAAGCCGCAGCCAGGAAGGAGCCCTCCCCGGGGCGTCTCCCCGACCGCAGTCCACCCGCTGGGCGCTCTGAGCCCAGTCGTTGCTCCAGGCCCCACACCAGGCTCTGGGGGCTCCTCCCTGTGGGGCCAGCCCCCACCCTTCCGCACACACCCACGGGCACCCAGCCCCGGGCTTCTCAGCCTCAGGCTCGGCCTCCGTGGGCTCCGGCTCCTGGAGCACAATGCAGTCAATGACCACCAGGGACAGTGGTCTGGGTGGTGTCGGAGGCCTCTCCCCACAATCCCCAGCACCTGCTCCAGGGGAGTCCTGTGGGGTCACGCTCCGGATCCCGGACATGGAGTGGGTGTCCGCCAGCCTCGTGCCGATCTCATCGGAGGTCTGCAAAGACAGGGACG
>NW_023270078.1:0-17014 GCF_011800145.1 Mirounga leonina
CCCCCAGCCCAGACCCTGGAAACCCCTAAGCTGCTTTCTCTCCCTATTCTTTTACTTGTTCTGGATGTTTCTGTACGTGGAATCATGCAATAGGAGCCTTTGTGTCTGCCCACCTATTTTCAAAGGGGACTCGTTTTCTTCTGTTTATCTGTCATAAAATTTCCCTTATTCGATATTGAAATCCCCGATTGATTACAGATCAGATGTAATCAGAGAGGCTACTTTAGGAATTATGGGCACAGGGGCGCCTGGGTGGCTCAGTCGTTAAGCGTCTGCCTTCGGCTCAGGTCATGCTCCCAGGGTCCTGGGATCGAGCCCCGCATTGGGCTCCCTGCTCCATGGGAAGCCTGCTTCTCCCTCTCCCACTCCCCCTGCTTGTGTTCCCTCTCTCGCTGTGTCTCTCTCTGTCAAATAAATAAATAAAATCTTTTTTAAAAAAAGGAATTATGGGCACAATCTCGGGGCGGAGACCCCTGTTCCTGCTGGGACACCACAGCCTGACCCCAGACAGGAAATGGCTGGTTACTCCTGTGGACCACACAGAAACCAGGGAAACGCAGAAAGCTGGAAGACACACCACACAGCAAGGCCAGAGAAAGGTTTCACCTGACTCTGGTCCAAACCACACTCTGAGTCCCACCCAGGAAGGCACGTTCATACCAAGAGGAGCTGACATGCACCCGGATACAGACCTTTCTTTTCCCTTGACCGGGGGGTTGGCCAAGGTGGAGAGCGGTTTGTGGACCTCCGTGGTGTTGCTCACAATGACCACTGCCCTTTTTGAGCAAATACCATGGGCCAGGAGTGGGCGGTTGCTTGACCGACCTCCAGTGGTTCGGCTTCACTCACAGAGAGGGAGGGCCTGAGGCTCAGAGCACAAGAACTAAAACCCCAAAGCTCCCCTAGCTCCAGAATAGGCCTCAGTGCCAGCTGCAGCCCCTAAGCAGACCCTGAAGGCCCAGGGTCCCACCAGTGAGGGGCTGGGGGGGGGGCGATGAGGGGCCTCACCCAGAGTCTCCCAACAAACGGCAGCTGAGAGTCAGGCCAAGGCAGGCGGTGGGACTGCCGCTGGCTCCTGCCAGGCTCCTGGCAGCATGAGCGATGGCAGGCTGAGCGATAAGAAACTAATAATTTATGTTTCCAGCTCCCGCGGCCCGGCGCCAAGGGAAGGCTGGGCCACAGCCTCCTCCTCACACTGAGCGGCCGCAACCCTTTATTGCACAAATTATTAACGACCGAAGAATGAATGACTCTGTAATCAGATCAGGGCTGCCAGCGCTTCTCATTTTGTTTATTTGTATAAATTCTGAAGCCAGGGTCTAGCCTGAGCTCAGAAAGTGAGTCTCATGCTAGACGGGTGTGCAGGGCCCCACCTAAACAGAGCACACCCCTCTCTCACCCTCACCCAGGACTCCACGGGGTGCTGAAGACAGAGGGTGTCGAGGAGGGGGACAGGGAGGTTGGTCTGACTGGGCTGGGCCCCGGGGCCAGGGTCGGAACTCTGTCCTTCAGCCTGCCTCAGGGCCATCTCCTACCCGTTCTCAGGGCCAGGGGCTAGCCCAGGGCTTGGTGGCGAGAGAAAGCTCCCCTGTCCCTGCATGAAAGCCTCTGATCCCTACCTGTCTTTACCCTTCTTCCCCAGTGCCTGCTTTGTCACACTGATGGTCCAGGCCAGCAGCAGCCCCAGGCTCCGTGCCCCACTCTGTCCGCTTCTCCTGCCTGGCCTCCCATCCTCTTTCCCCTTCTCAGGCTGATCTCTCCCCTGCCCTCCCTTTTCCTGTCCTGCTGCTGGGCTGTGCTGTCCTCCCTTGGGTGCAGGGACTCAGGCCATGAGGTTCCTGTGGCAGCGCGGAGGACTGAGCTGCCTATGGCCCTCTCACAAGCCCACTTTTAATCCCATTGACCTCTCGTTATACTACAGAGCATAAATTCAGATTTGGAGAGCTCATGTTCCATCATAAATTGGGCTGGCAGACTTCCGATCAACAAGATAAAGCTGTCTCCTGCGAGGTGGGTGTTTTATTAGTCTTGGCCTCAATGCTGCAGGCACTGGGACTGGGGGAGGGGGGTGAGTCCTCTGCACTGGAACCCTCCCGTGCTGTTCAGAGCAGCCTGATGGTGCCCAGGGATCTGAGTGCTTCCTATCATCATGGGCAGGCACCAGGAACCTAGTCATCCCCTGGACCTGGGCTGTAAATGCCCTTAGACCCCCGTCCCCACATCACCAATCTGAGTGGCCACTACTCAATCCCCAGGCTGGGCACTCGAGGGTCAAGACAGAGGCTCGGTGTGCACCCAGGCATGTGCATGTCTGTGCCCCACCCTCCCTGGTAGACCTTTGAGAACCTGGCCAGAGCCAGAGTAGGGTTGGGGGATGGGGGGAGCAGCTGGACCTGCCTGGAAACCCTGGGGGCAAAATGGCTGGAGGAGGGGGGCCCAGAAAGAGGGAAGTCAAACCCCCGGCTCCAGAGATGTGATGGCCTGGTCCAGCTTTACTTGCAGGTGTAGACACAGGCAGAGTCCCTACAGGCAGAGATGGGGAGGTCTTGGCAGCTAGGGCCACTCTGGGCCTGGGCTCCTGCCACTCACCCAGAACTGGGAGTGATGTCTGCTGGCCTTGCCTGCCCCTCCCTAGAGGTCAGGTCTTTCTTCAAAATCTCAGTCTCTGTCAACACCACCTCCCTCTGCCACTGCCACTTCCAGCTCAGCTTCCGTACCAGCCTGCCAGAATCACTTCTCAGTGAAGTCACCCAAATCAGCATCCCCAGGGGGGCTCCACTTGGCCCTTCTGAGCACCCTCGTCTGCCCAGGGCCTCAGCAACACAGTAAGAAACCTGTGGGTCCAGGGTATGTGCTGGTGTTCTGGGGTGCAGGACACCCTGACAGGAAAGGAAGGCAATCCAGGGAGGCTTCTTGGAGGAGGGGTTGCTGCTGTAAGTCTTGAAGATAAGCAGGTGGGAGCAGGGCCAACATCACCACCAGGCACAGAGAGCATAGAACCTGGATCCCTGGTGCCTTTAGAGATGACAAAGACATTTTACTTTAATTTCACTTAAAACCAGAAGGGAAAAAAATAATATAATAATAATGAAGATTAAATAATATATCTACCATGGATTATATTTGTCTTTATATCAATAGGGTTATAAAATATAATTTAAAAATTTTCAATGGAGGAAAGGACTCCCAAATGCAGAAGTTGCTACACAAGTGGTAACGGGGCCACAGAATAGTGATATTAGGGAGAGACGCTCCTGGGCAAAGGCAACAACTCAGCCATGCTCAGACACTGAAGAAGACAGGGAAACAGGAAGTTGAGCCCAGGGGCGGAGGCAAGGCCTGGAGGCCAAGGGTCCCAGACTGTTCCCAAAGGAGCCCCTGGAGAGCAAGTTGGCCAGATGTGCCCATCAGGTACTGGATGAGTGGGGGCAGAGTCTGGGAGTATCACAGAAATATCATAGGTGAGAGGGGCCAGACTAGGTATTTGAAGGAAAGGGATCTAGAAGGGAGCACATATGAGGTTTGCTGATTGGCTAATGGGGAGGAGTATGGCGCCTGCTCTCTGAGGGACTGCGAGCGAGATGGGGATGACAGCATGGCGGTAGGAAAAAGACTCAGGGGGCTGTGGGGTGGATGCACAGGGCAGGCTATTATATTATTTTCTTCCTTCTGGTTTTAAGGGAAATTAAAGTAAAATGTCTTTGTCGTCTCTAAAGGCACCAGGGATCCAGGTTCTATGCTCTCTGTGCCTGGTGGTGATGTTGGCCCTGCTCCCACCTGCTTATCTTGAGTGTCTGGACTGAAGCTAGAGACTCAGGTTCATAGTCTGTAAAGGAAACCACAGAAGTACGTATGAAAGAGAAGAGTGCCTAGTGTAGAACCCAGTCACCCATCATCCACTCATTCACCCGTCAGTCCATCCCCCCACCAATCTACCCCTCAACCCAGCCTATGTTTGAGGGGTGGGTGAGGCAGGAATGAGAGGTGAGGCTGATCTGAGGGGATGGTCTCAGGGCATGTGCCCATGAGTGAAGCCCATCTAATACATAGCAAGGCGTCAACTAGAAGCACTAAGAAAAATCCCAATGTATTGAGGCCAAAATCACGGTATCAAGCAGAAGCTGACAATTCGCTGAGGACCATGTTCCTGGATGGAAGATGGGATAACCCAGCAGGAGTTCTGGCTTTGCCCCTCACCATTCATGAATCACCCTGTCACGTCTCTGAGGCCCCGGGAGCTCAGGAGCCCACATATACCTGCTGGACCTTAGACACACAGTCACTCAACTGCCAACATGTGGCAGACTCATATTTTGGCAAGGCCACCCAGTCTGGAAGAATGGTCTGTCTGTTCTCCTGGGAGGGGTCTATAGCACGCTGACCTCTGTTAGCATCTGCATGTACACAGAGCATCAAAGGTCAGGATCCTTTGTCCTGAGCAGGGCATGAGGACTCCACATTTGGGGATGCCCATATTCCTCTATGCAGAGGTAAAACCCCCTCAGACCAGCCCCAGTCCCTCCGGTTGCCTCTTCTGCTCCCACTTCGCCCAGGCCCCCAAGCAGCCTAGCCAGTCTGCAGGTGGGAAGGCCCCCAAGGCCAACCTGGGACTATTAAATGCCCCGGAGAAAGTGCCAGGTTGTGGCCTTGGACAGAGCCCTGGAATCGCTGCCCCTCCCCTGCCGGAGGTAGGTGTGGGTCTGGCCTCTGCCGATGGGCTCTGCTCAGGGTCTCAGCCCGTACCAGGCTGTGCTCTTCAGCCTACCCACTTCTGAGACTGCACCTGGGGCACCGTGCATAACTTCACACGGTTGGGCATCACAGAGTTCCTGTTCTCATGGCACAGTGTGCGGGGCCACTCCGCGCAGAAGGTGAGTTGACCCCATGGAGGACTTAGTGGGTTGCAGTAATAAAGGAACCCTCACACCCAGGGGTGCCTGGGTGGTTCAGTTGGTTGAGTGTCTGACTCTTGGTTTCGGCTCAGGTGGATCTCAGGGTCATGAGATTGGGCACCCGCATTGTGCTCCCCACTCAGCATGGAGTCTGCTTCCCCTCTCCCTCTCTGTCTGTCCCTCCCCCCACCAAATAGGTAAATCTTTAAAAATAATAAAAATAAAGGAAACTCACACCGAGACAGGCACTCACAGATGTCAATGCATTCGGGGCACCCCACAGGGATGTCACCAACTCAACCAGCCCTTGGAGGAATGGGCCCACTGGCAAGGAGGACCGGGCCTTGGGTGGGGTCAGGCTAAGTCGATGACCTCAAACAGCCAGCCTGGGCTGGACTCGTGAAATCGTGAATTCACTGACCACCTCGGCTTGCTACTTCTTGAGGCGACAAATCCATGCCGTCAAAGTGACTGTTGGTATTCCTGGTGACCCTGACGGTGGGACTGTGTGTGAGGTACACCCAGACCACCCCTCCTCCCAGCGCAGGCAGGCTCAGAGTTGCAATCCTGCTGCAGCATAGTGGATGAGGCCTTGCCAAGAGGCTTGAGAACTTTCTCTCTCTCTCTCTCTGGTGAAGAGGATGCCTGTGGTGAAACTCTTAAGAATCTTCTGGGGACAGGAGGGTATTCAGAGTCCTGCCTGGGCAGAAGCCCAGTGGACAGGTGCTGGGAGAAGAGGTGAGCAGGGATGGGGCTTCCCCAGGGCAGGGAGGCCAAGCTGGGCTGAGTGGGCCACACCAGGATGGACCCCTGTATGCAGCCCTCAAATGCTGACACGGGGGTATGTCAGAAAACAAAAGTCCTGCTCATAGGGAGCTCACACTCTGCAGGAAGTCCAACGTATTAACAGTTGCTCCCAGAGCCAGTCTGGACTCCCTGTGCAGCCTGGGAGTCTTTCAGAGCTGGGCCTGGAGACAGCGGCTGTAGCCTCCCACCCTCCTAGCCCTCCACCAACTGACCCCTCACCTCCAGTTTCCCTCTGCCTCCAGGCTTTCTGTGCTGAGGGTCCCCACCTGAATATCCCCTCTTCTCCTTCAACTTCCACCTGGCAGTCCTGGCAGAGAGCCCACGGGAGCCCATTCTGCCCCATCATGCTCATCATGCTCCACTCCAAGGCCCCTCCCACATCCAAGCCCACTCCTCCCCCAGTACCCACTCCCCCCCATGGGAGCCTGACCGCTGCCCTACGACTCTGAGGACAGCACATCCTAATGTCTCTATCAGGACTGTGGTCACAGGTCTGCCCAGGCCAAGACAGCTGACCATGCAAAGAGTAAACATGTGACCAGCCGAGTTGGGATTGACCCTCCAGGGCCTATACCCCCACAATGAGGAGCGTGGGTCCCTAAGGCCTTCATGTGGGATCTACGCTGACTATGAGCTGATGTGGACAGCAAGACTGTGGTCACAGGAGGAGGGAAGCACATTCACATATAAGCACACAGTATGGACACACACGAGCACACAGGAAACCCTACACTCTCAGGTAAGGGTCTCCTCGTCTCTCACACTCAGCCCCTGCTGGCACATTCCTGGGACGTAGGGGTGTAATGGGACTGGAGCTGAGTCTGCGTGCTGCACCCAGCTCTACTACTCCACTCTGGTCATCTCCCTGACCTGACATCTGAAAGAGGGGGTGACTGGTGCTGCAGAGGCTTGTGCCATGAGGGATGAGGACCACGTGGGGCTTTGGCACCCACATCCACCCAGCAGGGCACCAGCTGCGTCCGGGGGTCTGCCCAACCCCGTTTCCACCCCAAGCCATGTCCAGGCAGTAGGCTGGCAATGTCGACAGGGAGAGAAAGGGGTGACACCAGCCCTCATGCCCATTCACTGGGATAGATTCTTTGGTCCCTAGGGGCCCTGGAAGACTCTGCTCCTGCCCTTTACTTGGCCCTACCTTGGAGTGGACCCCCCAGGTCCTGCACTCTGGGCCCATTTATGGAGAAAGCATCTAGGGTGTGCCAGGCCTGCCTCACCGTGCTGACCAGGGCACATGTAGCCACATCTTACCCTGACTGCTCTCCTCTGAGCCAAAGGGAACCCACAGATTTTGAGCCCCTATCTCATTTTTCAGATGGAGAAACTAAGGTCCAAAGAAGGGCAGAGAAGACTGGGTCCTTCAGTGGCTAGCCAGGAGGACCCAAATCTCAGGCCCCTGCAGAGTCTGCCGTCCTTACCACCTGTGTCAGCCTACCTCAGCATAACCCTGGCCAAGAAGGGTCCACAGCCCCCGGCAGGCTGCTCTGGGGCAGGTGCTGCTCTCTGTCCCCAGTGATGCCAGCAAGTGGGTGTCTTCGTCCCTCCTCAAGAGGGGCCAAGCAAGCAGAGCCAGTGGTACCCAGACTCCGACCCATGTTGCCAGACCAGCAACTTCCTCTGTACGGCATCAGTGTAGCCAGCGCACCCTGTGTGTTGAGCTCATTTGTGTCCTTGTATTGGTGTCTGAGAAAGTGTGTGTGTGTCCCAACTTCTGTGTAACACAGCAGGTGAGTATCGTGCAACCGGTGCTCTCCGGCAGCGTGTGCCCTGTGGGTGCCCCAAGTCTGCACACCCACGGGAGAACGTAAGGTGGACCCTAGGTCCTATCTCTTTCTCCTTTAAATGGCATATGTTACGGTCAGTGAACAGACTGGGCTCGGAAACCTCTCTACTCCTGAGACGGAGACGGCATGGCCTTCCGCCAGCTCGGGACTGGCCAAAGGTAAGGCATGTCCTCGCAGGGCAGCCCCTCCTGTGTCTGACCTGCAGCTGGAAACAGACACATTCCTCCCGGAGGGAAGCTCCGGCCACTCTTGCAGGGAGTCTGGGGGAGCCCCAGCTGACTCACCACTGACCTTTGACCTCACAGGTTAACCCTTCCTAAACCAGACCCTTGCCCCAGCCATGCTGTCTTAGATATGACAGCTGTATCCAGATGGAGCCCATGGTGCAGGCCTGTGTGTCTACGGATGTTTTTGCACACGTCTTGGTGTCCTTCCTCTGGCTGTGCTGTACGTGAACACATACACTGTCCGTGCACGTGTGTGGTCAAGATGTCAGCATCCGTGCCAGCCCCTGTCCTGCGCCTGCGCTTTTGAGAATGTACCCTGTCGTACGTATCTGTTGCGGGCTTCGGGTGCTTGCCTGAGGACACGGATGTGTACACAAGGATGTACTTCCTCAGAGACGTGTCAGCTGGGCTCACACCTGTGTGGTCTGTCCCTGCATGCCTTCCCGTGCCTGGCATGTCTGGGCCTGCTCTCCCACCCTGACAGTCACCCTGGATGAGCTCAGGAAGACTAGGCTGAGGGAGCAGGCCCAAGGATGCACCTGAGATCCAGAGACACACTGCTTTCCTCTGCATCTCCCAGCCTCACCTCTGGATCCCTCTCCCTGGGGCTGCACATCTGGTGCTCAATAAATGACTGGTGAAGGAATGGATGAAAAGGGGCTCTAAGGGGCACAGTCTGGAGATGGGGGTAGGCAGGCCCTCCAGGATGGGAGGGAGGCTACTGGCAGGAGCGCCAGTTGTGGACTGGGTCGGAGAGCTCCAGAAGAGGCGGTCAAGGCTGGCCAAGCCCGGGTTGGCGGCAACAGGGTCTGCGGGCCGCCCCCGCGCGCTCCCCGGGGACGTCTCAGGTCACCCTCTGCACCGCCCGGGCCGCGCCGCCCCGCGGGTTATTTATGACCCCCTCCCCCTCCCTGGTGGCGGCGGCGGCCACGGCGGGGGCTCCAGCCTCGGCCCAGCGGCAGAGGGCTGAGGGCCGGAGGAGGGGTTTGGGCAGCCGCTCCCACCTACGTTTCCCAAGGAAGGTGCCGCCAGGCCTGAACTCCAGGCGGGGGGAGATTCTAGAGCCAAAATTCTGTCCTTCTGACCTCTGGCTCCAGTCGGAAGCGCAGAGCAGGTGCCAAACCAGGACACAGGTGGACAGGAGGAAGAAAGTGAGCAGATCCTTGTGGCAGGGGTAGAATGCCCAGGAGTAAGGATGCCTGATCCCTGTGGGAAAGTGGCTCTGATCCTGTGGGCAGAGAGGTCTACTTCCCATGAAGAGGGGGAAACAGGTAGGGGTGGGGGTAGGGGTGACCTGATCAGCCAAAGCCCTAGAAGGGGGTCTCCTGAAAGTCAGGGTGTGGCCCTTGGAGGAGAAGGGGTCCTGCAGGGAGCTTTGAACCCAGTCATGGTCATTTTAGGAAGCCCCTTGAGCCTCCAGAGAGAGGTGGAACCAGAGAGTAGCATGGGGGTTAGGCTGGGTGAGCTAGGTTAGTTTAGCCCCCTTACCTTGCCAGCTGGGTTCCACTTCCGAAAGCCAGAGTTGGGGCCTCCTTTGCCCCTCCTTCACCACTGTGGGCCTGTTCGGGATGAAAGAAGTCAGGGGTGAGTCAAGGGTGGTCCTGCAGAAGGGAAGGGAGGCCCCCTCCACAGGCTACATGGTACCTTCTCAGATCTGAGATAAACTTCACTAGCCTTCCCTCCCCAAACCCCAGTTTAAAGGTCAGGGGTTAGGAGGCCTAAGGGTCAGTGAATAGGTGCAGGCAAACATGAGAAGAACTGAGTGGAGGGGACCATCTCTTGAAAGCAGTGTCAGGGCTGTAGCCAGACAGTTGGCCTCACGCTGAGCCCTGATAACCTCTCCACACTGTGCCATGACCACAGCTTAGCATGATGGCTCCTCTGTGGGCCTTGGCTCTTGGGCAGGAACAGCCTCCTGCATCCATTAGACATGGAGGCAGCACCCCTGAGAGCAAGACGCAGGCCACAGAAGGTGAGTGTGCACCTAGTGTCAGGCATGTGCAGGTGTCCAGTTTGCACGGAGGGCAACTGGGCTGAGGGTGGCACGCCATAGAGGACCACTCACTTTCACACCCACATTCACACCTGGCCCCTTAAATCCCAGCAGGCAGATGTACAAAGAGTAGAGCAGAAGGGGGATACAGAGGTTTGGGTGCATAGGTTCCCAGACACGTTCCTGGTCTCAGCCCAGACCTTGCTCCCCAAGTCAGTCTTGGGGCTGGCTGGTGCCTCAGTTGCAGATGATCTTGGCAGTGTGCATCAGCAAGGGAGAGCAGAGCAGGAGCCAGGGGTCAGGCTCATGCCCAGCTGGTGCAGGTGCCTGGGAGGAGGTGGGTGAGGGTGGGGTGCTCCCTCACTCCCATCACTCCCTTGCACAAGGGGCTCATGCAAGCACGCCTGTGGTCCAGCTCAACCCCCCAGAGCCTGGACAGAGAGATGCCCACAAAAATGCCGTGCCAAATGCATCTCAGTGGGGGTCCAGGCGCTGGGATGGGATCTGAGGCTACTTTCTAGCTTGTTCAGAATAACACATCAGAGAAAGACAAACCTGTCTCATCAGCTATTAGTAGGTTTCTGTTTCTCTTCCTAATGCTTCTACTGCAAGGCTGGCATGCTGGCATGCTGGCCTGCAGGGAGATGGGAGTTGAACACCAAGGGACAAGCCACCCTCATGCCAGGACTGGGCCAAGGCTGACCTGCTTCCTCAAGGCACCAAAGTGGACATGAGTGTAGAGGGTTCCTCTTCCCCAGACTGGCTCATACTAGGGAACAGAAATGTGCTCAAGTGTGCAATCTCGCACTCATCGGCCCCTCTTCCTCCCCACATCTTCCATCCCTCAACCAGACTGCATCTAGCCCACCTTCCTGCCCCACAGCATGGCTCAGATATTGTTTGTCCTGGAGTCAGAGAGCCTGGATTTAAAACAGCTGTATGACATCAGGAGAGTTACTTGACCTCTCTGTGTCTCACCCTCCTCATCTATAAAATGAGAATAAGGAGGAAAACTCATATTGAGACGATCAAGTGAACTAAGGCATGTAAAGTGCAGAGTAGTAAGGCGGCGGTAATTGACAGCATCGTTGTCGTGTTGTTCACAGAACATGAAACCTCCCCAACACATTTGCAGAGGCCACACACCACAAACCCACAGCCTCACACCCTGCAGATGCAGAGGAGACCACCCACGCCCGACACTGATGCCCACCACCCACCGCCGCTGTGAAAACACTCCTACCCAGAACCGCCAGGCCAGCGGGCCGCTCCTAATCACAGATCCCTCCTGCGCCAGGAGCCCACTCTCGGTCCTGGGCCCGCCCCCTCCCCAAGTGTAGTCCGGGACTCCCAGCTGCGCCCCATGACTCCCTCAACGATGGCGCGGTCGGGGCGCGCAGCTTCTCGCTAGCATACGCTCCTTCGCACACCCTGGCGCGCTTGGAAATAGGGCAGGGGCGCAGCCCTGTCCCACCGCCCCCGCCGCCAGCCCTGTGAGCCCAGTCCGCCCTCCCGCACCCCTTGCTGGAGCCCGCGCCCGCCCGCCCGCCCGCCGAGCCGGGGCGTTTAAATGGACCAAGTTGTGGCGGCGGCGGCGGCGGCGGGAGTCTCCCAAATCCCTGCCGGGCGGGCGCGCAGCCGGGGCGGCGGGGCGGCGAGGCGGGGCTGGGGCCTGAGACCCCCGCGCGGGGCGGGGCGCAGGGCCGGAGACTTCTGGACTCCACTGCCCGGCTGGGCCCTGCGGGCGGACCAGCGAGCGGGGCCGCCCCAGGGGGCGCGGGCGCAGGTGGCCCAGGGCCCTGGGGAGCCCTGGGGCCCCGGGGCTGCGGCGCTCGGCAGGTCGATAGGGGATCGAGAGGAGCTCCCGCAGCACCAGGTCTCGGGCAGCCAAGGCCCCGGCAGCCGGCCGAGAAGCGGCCCGTGGTGGCCCGGCGGGCGGCGCGGCCGCAGGTGCCGGGGCGCAGTAGCGGGTAGGGCGGGCGCGCGGCCGGGAGACTCCCGGGCCCCCCGCCCTCGAGACCCCACGCCAGCCCAGGCCCGAGCAAGTGGCGCCGGCGGCGGAGAGCCAGGCTACAAGGCCACCGGCCCGTCACGCCAGCGGTCAAGAAGGAGCTCCCAGGCCGCGAAGACCGGGCCCTGGCTCTGGCCACCTTCCATCCGACCCTGGCCGCACTGCCACTGCCGCCGCTCGCAGGCCACCCGACACCGCTGCCCGCCGCGGCCGCTCTGCCCCCGGCCGCCTCGCTACCCGCCGCGACCGCTGGCTACGAGGCGCTGTGGGCTCCACCACTCCGCTCCCCGCGCGCCTACCTGAGCCTGCACGAGGCCGCCCCGCACCTCCACCTGCCCGGGGCCCTCTGGCCCTCAAACGCGTCTCAGCCACTGCGGCCGCGGCCCCGGATTTCCAGCCGCTGCTGGACAACGGCGAGCCGGGCATCGAGGTGGAGCGCGGCGCCAACCGCGCGCTGCTCTCCGTGCGCAAACTCTGCCGAGGCAGCAAGGGTCCGTCCATCCGCCACCGCGGGGAGTGGCTCACACCCAACGAGTTCCAGTTCGTCAGCGGCCGAGAGACGGCCAAGGACTGGAAGCGCAGCATCCGCCACAAAGGTGCGGCCGCGGCGGGGGCGCAGGCCAGTACGGTCCCTCCCCTCTGCTCCCCGAGGACCCCTGGGTCCGGACCCCCTCATTCTGCCACCCGGGAGACTCCATCTCCGCCCGGAGAGGGCGCTGCGACTCTGGGGCTGCCGCGGGGACACTCCCCCCCCCCACCGCCCCCAGCACGGTCGCCTTGGTGGACCCGAGCAGAGCGCCCTCGGCCTCCACCGCCACCTCAGCTTGAGCCGCGGTGCTCTGGGCTCCCGGCTGCACACGAGCCGGCCCCTCCTCCCACTCGGAAGGTCTTTGCGGGATTCCTGGGCTGTGTGGCCCAGGGGAAGTTTAGGGGACCTCGGGAGACGGCGGGAGGCTGGCTGGGCGGGACCCAACTTCCCTCCCGGGTCGGGGAGCCACCAGGTTCCAGCGGGAGTAGAGGGGCCCACGGGCGGCCGGGGTGCGGGTGCGAGTTGCTGGAAGGCAAGGGAAGGTGTAGGGGTGTCGTGGGCAGGTGGGGGCCGCGGGGGCGCGCGTCGAGGCGGGGGCGCGCGCGGAGCTGGACCGGCGGCGGGGCTGGGAGCAGGCTGCTCGGAGCATTCAGGAGTCTGGCTCCGAGGGCGCGTTGCGAGGGCGCCGGAGCAGGCAAACGGGGGAAGCTCCGCGAGCGACAGGGGCGGGGGTGGGGGATCCTTAGAAAGTTGGGGACCCCGTCGCGCTGGGCTTTGAGGCTCGCGGCTCTGCTGTGGCCGCCCTCCTCCCGCTGAGGGCTCAGACACAGGCCTGGTCCCGGCGGCGCCGCTCACCTGCGCGCAGGCTCGACCTTCGTGAGCCCTGTTCCCAGTTCCCCCGGACCGGCTTGGAGAGAGGGTGGAGAGCGGGAGGAGGGACGCAGGGGGCGGGGAGGAGGCCGCCCTTGGTCAGGGGACGGCGCTTGCCGGGATCTTGAGTTTCTGAGCCCCGCAGATCCCCGCGGCGTCCGCGAGGGTGTGGTGGGCGGCAGGGCCAGGGAGCGGGTTCGGAAGTTGGATGTTCCTACACGTGCCAGGAGGGGGAACCGGCCGTGCAGCTTACTGCGCCCCGAAAGCGCACCCGTGCGTGCTGGCTCTACTAGTGACCCAGCCCTGCTCTCTCACCGGTCCTGCCTCGGCTCTCCTCACAGGAAAAAGTCTGAAGACGCTTATGTCCAAGGGGATTCTGCAGGTGCACCCTCCGATCTGCGACTGTCCGGGCTGTCAAATATCCTCCCCGGGGGTGAGATGGGGGAGAAAAGTTGGGGCTGTGGGTCTTCCTTCTCCCCTGTGGAGCTTGTGCCTGTTCTCTAGGATCCAGAGTCCTAACCTCAACCCTGCCAGTGTGCAGGAGTGAGCCCCCGCAGGGGCAAATAGGGGAGACTTCGCTTTGGGTGGGAATCCTGGGGCAGCCCTCCGCTCTTTGGATGCAGGACCTGACCATTCCCTATCTTGGAGCTGCTTCTTCTCAGGTCTTGGGGACAGCCTAGGCTGTAAAGGTCTCCTCCCTGGACAGTGCCATCCACCTGGGGCCTGGGACCCTGCCCTGTCACAGGTCTGGGGTGGGGGTGGGGGTGTCACTGTGTCAGCTGGCCTGGCTTGGGAGAGGGGCTGGTCCTAAGGTAACACTTGTTCTGGGATGTGACACTGTTGGCTGGCCTGGATGTACATTCTGGGGTGGTCACAGCTTGGAGGTGAGTAACATGTGTCTCTGGGATGCCAAAAGCGAGAACCCTGCTGGGCAAGGCCCTGGATGTCCAGGAGAGTCTGAGGATACAACCCAGTTGGGGGCAGAATCTGAGCAGTGTGGGCCTTTGGTGTCAAGATCTGGAGGTGGAGGCTGATGTGGGACCCCCAACCCAGTGTAGACATGTATTGACGCCCTCTTTGGCCTAGGGGAGCAGCAGAGATTGGGGTGCTGGGCCTGCCCCTGAAGCACTGTCTTCCACATCCTATGTCCTCCAGGCAGCCATAGTTGGAGGACTGATCTGAAGAAGAAATTGCATCTTGAGAGGAACCAATTTTGAGCTGCTCGGGGAGAGCCGGTTAGGGCCCTGGCTGCTGGTGGTGGTTGGGATTGTGCTGTTATTGCTGGCGTCTGCAGCCCCCCACACAGGAAGGGGTGAGAGAGGACCCAGGACACCACCTTCAGCTTCTTTACTTTGGACTGGAAGTAGGAAGGAGGAAGGGATGTTTTGGTTTCCTCATGGACCCTGGAGGCGGGTAACCTGAGCAGGCGGGGAAGCCACAAACACACCTGTGAATACAGACACCAGATCAGACACACAAGTTGGACAGGGGGACGGGGATACAGCCATGCCTCTCCTGTGTGCCTACCCCACACATCTGTCTGCCATGAGCTCGTGGTCAGAGTATGTGCGCACAGGCAGCCCACCTCTTACCTGCTACTACGGTACCTGCCTGGGGCAAGAAGCTGAGCTCCCGCTCCACTTAACGCACCTTTTCAAGCAGCTGGTACTGGAGAAGAGTCTTCTGGGCACCCTCAAGGCTAGCCTGGGGTTTCTGTTCGGGTTGGAGGGTCCCAGCCTGTCTTAACCCACCCTTCCAGAGGTCTCTCACACGAGTGTGGGGTTCAGGTGGCCTGAGCCCAGTATCAATTTCCCCGGGACATTGCTTGGATTGGAGAGGGGTGGGGAGGTCTGGCAGGGATGAGGCCACGACCTCGAACTGCCTACCTGTCTGGGGCTCCTGGGTCCCTGCCCTGCATGAGGGATGCCTCAGACCTGGGCCTGCCTCTCCTGAACCTGGTCCCTCCCAGGCCCATCCCTGTACCCTTCCTTAGGAAGGAGCTACACAGACCCCCTTGTCTTTCCAGCCCCGCTTTCGCCACATAGAGATTGTCTTCCTCCATCCCCCACAGCCAGGCCCGAAGGTACATACACACCTCACAGCCACAGATACCCCAGGGGCACAATGTGGGTGTGCATATTTGGTGCAGGGATCATGCAGACATGCAAGATGGCTTTCCTGTTCCCCTCCTTGTGTTCTGAGGCGCCAATGGTTGACTAGCAACAGAGGTTTGTCACAGAGTTTTCAAATCTGTGCGCTGCTGAGCAGGGGTGAGTGGCTGAGGTCTTGGGTGTGCGTAGGAGGAAAGTATGCTCCCTGTCCTTGGTCGGGGTCAGGGCTGCCCATCCTGGTCCCTCTTCCTCAGCTCCCCTCCCACAGGAGCACCTCCAAGAGCCACCGCAGGCCAGCATAGCTGGTCTGGCCTCATCCCAAGTGGCGGTATTACTGCCCTCATTTCCCTCTCCTCCTCGCCCTACAGATGAGAAGCAGAGGGAAATGCATTTCCTTTTCTTCTTAAGAGAATAGTTCAATTAAAGCAGAAAGACAGGAGAGGAGGTCCTGGTGCTTGGGCCACAGGCTAGAGAAGGGCAGACTGGAGTGGGACTTCCCAGCAGTGCACACTTCAGACAGGCCAGCGGTTGTTGAAAACACTGCCCTTGGCGCCCAATAGCTGGACCAGACAGGCCCTCGCACCTGCGGCTCAACCACTCTCTGCTCTTGCTGTTAGAGCACAGGGCCAAGGCCAGGGTCTCAGAAGGGGCCACAAAGCAGGCCATTTCATCTCTCAGGCCTACCCTCAGACTCCCACCCAGCCCCAGTGCTGCCCAGGGTCTCTCACTGAGTATGTTGAAGGGAGGAATACGGAGGGTGTCCCAAGTGGATTCATAAGGGCAAGTATGGGGGAGACTGTGGCTCGCGGTGGGGGGCTTGGAGAGGGGGGCAATTGTGGTCCCCAGACCAAGCGAGGGGAGAAGATTAGGTCCCCCTGACCCTGTTGGGACCACTGACCAAATCTGGAGCTGGGGTGGGCTGGGTCTGAAGGGAAGGTCCCTTATTCTGGAGGGCAGGACGATGGTGGCTGCTTAGCAGTCCTTCAGGTCCAGGATGACACGGGTCCAGGGTGAGGCGAGACCCTCCTCCACACTTTCCTCCTCAAGCTCGTGGGTATGATGGCATTGTCCTTGCAACAGGAAAGAGGATGTCCGAGGGTCCCCAGGTGACTGAAGAGATGAGAGAGAATTAGATAATCCCAAGGTCCCTGCCACCCCCCTGAAACAGCAACCCCTTATTAAATAAGAAAAGGGTTCCTGCCCACCCGAAAATAATCAGTAACTTTTCTTCTTCCACTGGGGCAGCAGGACCTAAGGACACTGTAGGGAGCCTTGGTGTATAGTGACCTTGTATAGTGTGCTCTGAGCACGGACAAGCTCGGTTTGGAGTACCCTCCATGTCTGTGCACAGGACATGCCTTCCTGCTCTGATCTCCCAGCACACAGCACACACATGAGCTCCACATCCTCACAACATGGGTGTAGGGAGGGGAGAAGGAGGTGTTGTGGAAGAAGTGGAATCTCTGTTTCTGACCCAGAGGGCAGGCTCACTAGGGGCCCATGGGACAAAGGGTCTAGGTTGGTAAGGGCTCCCCATCAAGGGACCTGTGAACCCCGGGCCTGCAGTTTGCAAGGGGTCAGCAGGATCAGGCCCCAGACTCAGGCTCCAAACAACCTGAACTGGACCCTGCGTGGCACTAGCAGAATAGAAGACAGGACTTGGCAGTGGCTGGGGGTTCATGCAGGAGCTTGTGGGACGGTCCAGCAGACACAAGCACACAGAGGTAGCTGCACGTTGAACACGTGGCAGAATGCAGACATGCTGTGTTGTGCAC
>NW_023270079.1:0-11223 GCF_011800145.1 Mirounga leonina
ACCGGATATCCACATAGGAAGGAGTGAAGTCAGAGCATTCCCTTCCAACCTATAAAAAATGAACTCCACATGGATCCAAGAATGAACTTTAAGAGCGAAAATTCTTAACACTCAGAAGGAAACTAAGAGCACCTAGGGGCAGATCTTCCTACCCTTGGATTTGGCAATATGGTGTCTCTTGTATGGCACCCGAAGCACAAGCAACAACAGAGAAAACAGAGACAATGGACTTTAACGTTGCTAAAAACTTTTGTGAATGAAAGGGTAATCTCAAGAGGATGTAAAGAAACCCAAAGAATGGTAGGAAATATTTGCAAATCTCATACAAGTCTTGCATCTGGAATGTGTACAAAACGTCTCCAACTTAAAAACCTAATAACCCCACGGAAAATAATAGACATTTTCCAAAGGAGATAGTCAGACGACCCAGTGAGCACATGGGGCGATTTTCTTCATGAGGTCATAGGAAATGCAAGCCAACACCCCAGTCACATGCCTACCCCCACCCAGGAACAGGGGCTCTAGTGAATAAGTAGAAATAACAAGTGTCGGAGAGGATCTGGGGAAACAGAACCCTCCTCCATTGCTGGGGGAGATGTAATATGGCGGACCCACTGTGGCAAACGGTGTGGCACGTCGTCCACACGTTGAGCAAACTGTTCTCATTTGGCCGAACTCCACTCATTCTCTAAACAGAAGAATGGAATACAGGCCCTCTAACAACAGCCTGCACGTAAGTCTTCGTAGCAGCACTCTGGACAATAACCGAAAGATGAAAACAACCCACAGGTGCACCCACACTTGAATGGACAAACACAACGTGGTCTGTTCATAGAATGGGATTCATTCAGCCCCGCTACGAATGAAGTAGTGATACACGCTATCACGTGGGTGAACTTCGAAAACATCCTCCTCAGTGGAAGAAACTAGACCCCAAATACCACATACGGTATGATCCCACGTGTATGAAAAATTTGTCCCAGGTAAATGACAGGTGCCAGATCAGTGGTTGCCTAGGAGCAGGGGTATGGGGAATGGCTAGTGACTGCCTGCTCAGAGGGTGCGGGGTTTCTGTCCAGGGCATTAAATGTTCTGGGACTAGATAGGGTGATGGTGCCAACACGGGAAATGGAGTTGATAACAGTGGTTTGCACACTTTGAAATGTTTAAAAATATAAAGTTTATTTTATCTTAAGCTACAAATATACCTGGAGACCGGAAAAGAAACCAAAGCCAAAAGAGAAGAAAAGGAATGCGTTGGCTGGTGAGGACAGGCCAAATCTGGTGCTGGAACTGGCCTTGGTTGGAGCTCATCAGCTGCTCCGGGAGGTGGGGCCGGAGTTGGCTGTAGCTGGTGCTGGATGGGGTCTTGCTCCCACTGGCCCTAGCTCTGCAGGGGGAGCCAGCGCTGGCTCCAGGTTGGAGGTGCCGCCGGAGCTGACTGTGGAGCCGGTCCAGCTCGGAGTCTTGCCTTGGCTCTAGCTCTGCAGTCGGCGATGGAGCCGTAGGTCCAGGGGCTTCCTCCCACTGGGGCGCACGTGGCTCCAGCTCCCGAGCTTCTGGCAAAGGCCCCGCAGCATGACATGGAAATGCGTCGAGCTCTGCAGCGGGCTTTGGGTCTGTAGCTGCTTCTGCAGCCGCCTCGACGCAGCAGCGGTGACCGGCCCCGGGGCAGAGGCCAGTTCTCTGTCTCGAGATGGTGCTGAAGCAGCAGGAGGAGAGAATATCACCACCCTGACAGGGGGATCATCCTGTGCTGATCCCCACAGCCCATCCCTGTGCCTTGTCAGAGGAAACCGACCTCCCCCAGCAGCGCTGAGCTGTCTCGAGACCTGACTCTCGTTCTCGGGCTGCCTCGCACTCTCCCAGTGGTGCCGAATCGGGTGGGAGAACTGGTGTGGAGGTGGATCTGCTCTGGAATTCACCCCAGAGCCGCTTTTGCCTCCGGAGAGGGACCGCAGGTCGGAGCTGGAGGGGCTCTAGTGTGCGGGGCCCTGGCTCAGGCTCTCGAGCTGCTTCCACGGCTGGCTCGAGTCAGCGCCGGGGCACGTTGTGGTGCGTCAGATTGTTCGAGATCTTAGCTGCCCCAAGGCTCGTGCAAGGTCTCGTGCTCGAGGTGCTCTAGCTCTGTGTCGCCCACTTGCTGACCGTGGGTGAGATGCTGACCCACCGGTTAGGCTGGGAGCTCCGAGGGCAGGGAGGATGTGTGGGGGTCCTCTCTGCATTCCAGCGAACAGACACAGGTGTGCGTGATGCCCGCGTGGAAGAAAGCATGAACACAAGAGTCTGTGGCCCAGACCTCTCATCTGTAACAACATCCACAGCATCACGGTTCTGCTATGACTCACTAAACTTTCAGTGCTCCCACCTCCCAGGCACTGTTCTGGGGGTTGGGGACCCAGCGGTGAGGAAGCACGGCCCCTGCTCGCGTGGGGCTGGCCGGAGCAGAGGTCAAACGAGAACTTCAGGTCCCCGGCAAGGGTCTCTGCTCAGCTGGGGGCAGCTGCCGGGAGCAGCGGGTCAGGCCCTTGTCCCCATCTGGCAGCTCAGGACCGACCCGCGTGGGGCACGTGGTGAAGGGGATGCAGGATCCTTGGTCAGAATTCCCCCGTAGCCATTATCCCCATGTAGCCGGTCCCGTCACCGTACCGAGGTTTGTCATCCATGAAGTGGGCAGGGGAGGAAAGCCGTTCGTGGGTTCAAGAGCCCTATCCAATACGGAACCGGGTCTAGGATCATCTCTGGATGGGGATTCAGCTCCAGCAGCTGCCCCAGAGCTCGAGCCAGGTCCTCCACCGATGCGTGCCGCAGCTTCCAAGACTGGGGCAGCTGCAGCTTCGGCTCTCGCGCCAGCTCTGGGATCAGAGCCCGGTTTGGAGCTTGAGCAGCTCCAGCACCAGCTAGGGAACTCGCCAGCCAAGGGCCAGCACCTTCACCGTCACACACTCGCCATCGTGCACGAGGTCAGGAGAGGGGCTGGGGGCGGGAGGGTCCCTGCTGGGCAGGTCACCCCGGGTACCTTGGCCATTCCACACAGAGCTCCCACTCCCCTCCCCTACCATAGGTCACAGCCCCAGGGATCCCCACCCCTGCTTCCCAATCAAGGATCAAGGTGGACAAGCAGACCTGGGATGTTGGAAATGGAGGCTTGTACCTTCAACACTGTATACGTGTTGACTCAGAATCTCCACTTTATGGATTCTGTTGCAAAGAGAGTTTGATGGACACGGTGTTCCCTTCGACACGGTGGGAGTGAGCTGCCCACGCTAGGTGATGGGTGCACCTGTGGCCTGGGATGGGTGCTGCTCATTGTTCTCCCAGACAGGGGTGTCCGTCACCCTTCTCTCCCGGGGACCTCCGTTTGCTCACGTTCTCGCCAGGGCTGCTGGTGCCCAGACCAGACACCTGCCAGTCTGAAGGTGACCAGTGCTGCCTCCATAGGGTTTCCTTTGCCAGAGTCCTTCCCTGGGAGCTCCTGCATCTCTGACTGCCCCCATGCCTGTCCCCCTCCCCTTGGACTTGCATGCATTTCGTCTCTGTCCCTGTGGAACCCAGGGACTTGGAGCATGGTTTGGACCAGAGGCATGGGGAACCTTTCTGTGGCCTTGGGTTGTGAGCAATGCTTTGGCCCTTTGGGGTGTGTCTTCCAGCATTCTGCATTTCTCTGGTTTCTCTGTGGGTCACAGGAGGAGCCAGGCCTTTCCTGTCTAGGGTCAGGCTGAGGTGTCCCAGCAGGAACAGTGGTCTCTGCCCCGAGATTGTGTCCATATTTACCAAAGGGGGCTCTATGGTTACATCTCATCTGTAATCCATCGGAGATTTCAACATCCAATAAGGGAAATTCTATGTCAAGTCAACCCAGAAAAGAAGGAGTCCCCTTTGAAAATAGGGCGGCAGACACAAAGGCCCATACTGTGTGACTCCATGTACAGGAAACCTCCAGAACAGGTAAAGGAACAGAGAGAGGAAGCAGCTTAGGGGTTTCCATTGAGGCCTTCTGGTTCGGGGACTCCTTTGGGGAAGCAGATATTCCACAGCCATGTTCTGTGGTGTGGTGGCCCAGCGTTGGGAATGTACTTGATGTTCAGGACTAGTTCAACTGAAAACAATGAATTTTATTTAAAATAAATAATAAACAGAATATAGGACATGGAAAGAGAATAGAACAGTTAATACAAACCAGAGAGAAAGAACATAGGCGGAGGGGATGAAACAATCTGGCGGGGCATCGGGGTCGGGTGATGGAGCTAAGGGTAATGGTACAAGGAGCTCTCCCCGTGAGGATGTGGGCTCTGGATGTGGTTCAGGGAGCCCTGCAGGAACAGGAGGAGGGGCAGGGCCAGATTCAAGAGCAGGGCCAGACACATGAGCAGGGCCAGGGGCAGGATCCACGGTAAGAGCTGGGTCAGGGGCAAGTAGACGAGCACAGGCAGGGCCAGGGGAAGGGGCAGCGGCCCTGGAAAGCAGGGGAAGGTGCATCGGCTCTGGCAGGGTCAGGGGCAGGAACAAGTACACCGGCACGGGAAGGCGCATTGGCTCTGGCAGGGGCAGGAACAGGGATGCAGGCAGGGGAAGGGGCATCGGCTCTGGCAGGGGCAGGGGCAGGAATAGGGACACTGGCAGGGGAAGGGTCATCGGCTCTGGCAGGGGCAGGGACAGGAACTGGGACGCAGGCAAGGGAAGGGTCATTAGCTCTGGCAGGGCCAGGGGCAGGAAGAGTGACACTGGCAGGGGAAGGGGCATCGGCTCTGGCAGCGGCAGGGGCAGGAACAGGGACGCAGGCAGGGGAAGGGGCATGGGCTCTGGCAGGGGCCGGAATAGGGACACAGGTAGAGGAAGGGACAGGTGCAGGGGCAGGGGGTGGGCCAGGGGCAGGAATGGGCGCACACGCAGGGGCAGGGAAACGGGTAGGGAAAGGGGAAGGAGCTGGATCAGAGGCAAGGATAGGAGCACAGGGAGGGGTTGGGAAAGTTACAGTTGCAGGGGCAGAAGCCGAGTCAAGGGCAAGAACAGGAATACAGGCATGGGCAGGAGAAGGGGCAGGATCCAGGGCAGGAGCTGTGTCCGGGGCAAGAACAGGAACACAGGTAGGGGAAGGAGCAGGTGCAGGGGCAGGAGGTGGGTCAGGGACAGGAACAGGACCACAGGCAGGGGCAGGCGCAGAACCAGGGTCAGGGGTAAGAATAGGAGCACAGGCAGGGGCAAGGGAAGGGGCAGGATCCAGGGCAGGAGCTGTGTCCGTGTCAGGATCCGGATCAGGGGCAAGAAGAGGTGCACATGTAAGGGAAGGGGCTGGTGCAGGGTCAGGAGCTGGGTCAGGGGCAAGAACAGGTGCACAGTCAGGTGCTGGGGAAGGGGCAGGGCAGGGGCAGGAGGTGGGTCAGGAGAAGAGACATTGGCTCTAGCAGGGGCTGGGGCAGGGGCAGGGGCTGGGGCAGGAGTTGGGGCAGGGGCCGGAACAGGAGCACAAGCCGGGGGAGCGGAGGGGGCAGGTGCAAGGGGAGGGACAGGGTCTGCCGCATTGGCACGTACAGGAACCGGGGCAGTATCTGGGTCAGGGGCAAGAACCGGGGCACTGGCAGGGGTAGGGATGGGTTAGGATCCAGGGCAGGAGCTGGGTCGGGGGCAGGAGCAGTGCCACAGTTTGGGGCAGGCACAGGGGCGATGGCTCTGGCAGGCACAGGGGCAGGCACAGGGGCAGGCTCTCCGGAGGCAGGTTCTCCAGCAGGCCCTTGCTGGCCCCTGTCAGGCTCTCCGTGGGCGGGTGCTGGGTCACCTGCCGGCTCCTGGTCTCCTGCTGAAGTCGCAGGTACCACCCCTCCGCCCAGAGCTGCCGATGGAGTTGGAAACTGCTCTAGCTCCTCAGGTGGTGGAGCAGCTGTGAGAAGAGAAAAGCTCAGCCCGAGCCTGCTCTCCGTGGAGACAGAACCCAGCCCAGGGCCTCCCAGAGAAGCCGCAGGCAGGAAGGAGCACTCCCCGGGGCGTCTCCGCGACCGCAGTCCACCCGCTGGGCGCTCTGAGCCCAGTCGTTGCTCCAGGCCCCACACCAGGCTCTGGGGGCACCTCCCTGTGGGGCCAGCCCCCACCCTTCCGCACACACCCACGGGCACCCAGCCCCGGGCTTCTCAGCCTCAGGCTCGGCCTCCGTGGGCTCCGGCTCCTGGAGCACAATGCAGTCAATGACCACCAGGGACAGTGGTCTGGGTGGTGTCGGAGGCCTCTCCCCGCAATCCCCAGCACCTGTTCCATGGGAGTCCTGTGGGGTCACGCTCCGGATCCCGGACATGGAGTGGGTGTCCGCCAGCCTCGTGCCGATCTCATCGGAGGTCTGCAAAGACAGGGACGGGTAGCCGGCCCGGAGGCATCCCAGTCCTGCACGGCCAACCTCCCTGTCCCCTGCCCAGTCGCCCTGGTGCTCCCAGATCAGACACACACCTGTGGGTGCAGAGCCCTGCACGCGGGAGAGTGACCCATCCCTGCAGGGCGATCGAGAGAAACCCTGGGCAGAAGCTCACAGCCCCACACACCCCGTCCCACCCAGCCAGCCTTGACCTTGAACATGACCTGCCCACGGGTTATCTGACCCCTCGTCAGGCTGCTCTTGAATGGCATTGGCCCACCCCACAGGAACCTTCTTCACACACACACACACACACACACACACACACACACACACACACGGAGGGGAGGGGACCTGGAGCTGCACAGGTCGATTAGACCCTGTGGGGCTTGGTGGCCGGCTGTGGGCCTCCTGGTGTCACCTTTGGGGCCTTCCGGCCAAACGGCCAGAGGCGGTGGGGAGCCCTGAACGGACATCCCCAGCGGGGGCCAGCGTTTGCAAGGCGGGCTTTCTTCAGCCTGCAGCATCCAGACTTAGGGAGGAAACAAGCCCACATGTTCATGGTTGGATGATCTCCAACGAAATGAGCTGGGCAGGGGGCTGTCTCTGGAATGTGGGTGCCTTTGTTACCTGGGTTCCAAATTCTGTTGGACTCTGTTGTCAGGGAAGTGAGGTCACCAGTGCCTGGGTCCCCTTACCCAACTTCCTCCTCACACAAGACCCCCGCCCCCGAGGGCCCCCTCCCGCGGCTGCTCAATGCTCCCCCTCCCCCCATGCCCCATCCATACAGTGACTCCCTCATAGACCCCCCACAGCCTTGCCAAGGCCTGGGTGCAGCCGGTGTCCCCGCTGTGAGGACACAGAGCTGGCTTCAGACTGGGCTCCCCTGCGTGCCCAAGGCTGTGACCCTGGACAGACCCTGTGCCCTTCAGGGCCTCCCCAGGCTCCCCATCTGCACAGTGGGGTGTTCTGGCTTTGACTCCTAGGGACGCCATCAGGGGTAGGACCTCTATATACATTCCGGACCTGGTATCACAGGAGGCTGCGGCACACTTAGCAATGCAAGGATGAGCCAGGGGCTCGGGGGACATGGAGCACAGCTCAGAGGGGCCTAGGTCTGCTCTGGGGTCTGGGCAAAGCCACCCCCTTCTTGCCTGTTCCCAGCCCCTGTGAGAAGGTTGCAATGAACGGATTCCGACCTTGTCCTCTGGTGACGCACAATTCCAGGGTCTCCCGTTAGGTTTAGGCTTAGGCCCCGCGGCCTCGTCTGCGCCCATGTGCTGGGCAGTCCCCACAGTGGTTCCCGGGCATTCCCGCATCCTGCTCACACATCCCTGTGGAATCCCCTTCCCTCCGGGGTGGATGGCCTGTGTGACCGCGCTCTCAGGAAGAGAATGGGGCCTAATGCTGGGATGTCATTTCCAAGCTGATGGAGGAAAGTCTGTGACTTCTTTTGGTTCCCACTGTCGTGTGTTCATTCTCTGTCTCCTTCTCTGTTTCTGTCTCTGTCTCTGTGTCTCTCACAGGAGCAGGATCTGTGGACTCCAGGTGTGATGTGAGGAACCTCCGAAGCCTCCCTTGTCCGTGTTTCCCTCTTCTGTCCCGGTGCTCCATTCCTTCCTAAGGCCTTGTCACCCGGACCAGAGCAGTGAATCTGGAACCTCTTCCAAATGGAGACCCGGAGGCTGCAACAAGGAGGGTCTTGGCCTTGGTCCCCAGACTAGTGGTCCGTGCTCTGCCACGTTCTGCCTACCCAGGTCCTCAGCCCCCAAGCCCCCAGTCTGTCCCCTGCTCCGAAGGACCTCGAGGGAGTACAAAGCATTTTCCCAGGATTGGGAGCACAGGGGGTCGGGGATGGAGATCCAAGGCCAACAGGCTCTCCCACAAGCCTTGGGACCCTAGGGACCCTGCATCTCTACAGCCCAAGTGACAGAAGAATAAGCTGAGGCCTTTGTGCTGGAGCCCCTCTCGACTTGGGGGTGGGTATCTCTTCCTGCTTCCAAGTGCCCAGGCTGGTGATGGACACCGGAACCCAGACCCTGTCCTCTCCCAGTGCCCTGGGAACCCCCCTGGGCCCCTTGGGGACCCCTGACCCACAGCCTGGCCTGTCTCCCCTCCCCATGCTATGGATGTGGGTCCTTGCCAGGAGTCCTGATGCCCTGCCCCATGGCCCAGCTGTCTGCAACCCGTTTCTTCTTTCCCCCCTGTCACCCACCTCGCTCCCAAGGTGTCCTCCCCTTCTGACCCACAGCTGAGCAGTCAGAGTGGTGTGTGTGTGCGGTTGGGTGTGTGTGGGGGGGTGGGTGTGCAGGTGCACGTGCCTCTACGTGCCTGGGGATGACAAGGTCATGTCCCCACATGGGACGGGGTGGGTAGCTCTTCCCGAGGATCTGAGGGCCTCTCTCCCCCAACGCAAACCTCATGGGAGGGTTGAGACTGGCCTAGGATTGGAGAGCAGCACCTTGGACTCTGCACCCCTCAGTTTTCCTGGTCCAGTCCCTTCCTATCTTGACCCAGGTTCCCAAATGTCCCTGAGGGTCGGACATGGAAAGGCTTGAACGTGGCTGCTCCTCCTGGGGTAGGTGGGGGACAGGTGCACCAGGCACGCAGGCCTCCCCAACGAGAGGGCCAGCCAGGTGTGTCATGGCCAGGTGTGCACAGACAACCTGCCCACAGCTCTTGGACCATGATCCAGCCCTGCGGCAGATGTGCACGAAACCCATGGCTCCGCACCTGACCGGTCCGCCGCGTTCCCTCACCACCTCGGAGTCAATGGCTCTTCTTCGTCCTAGGGCCCGTCATCCTTCGGACAATGAGAGCCGAGGGATCCGTATGTAGGGGAGGCCGGCAGGGCGTCCCACGGCACGTCGTGTGCCCATCTCTTCTTTGTCGTCTCGGCTTAGCGGCGGACCCCCACCTAGAATGAGGCCCGCGGGGCAGGGACATTTGTCTGCCCTGTTCCCTGAATTATGGAAAATGTCTAGAAGGGGCTTCCTGTCCATGTGTGGAGTCAATGAAGTCCAGCCAGCACCTTTCAAATGTCTGAGTGGCTCTGGGGCCCCTTTGCCAGCCCCCAGGGATCCCTGCTCTGGCTCCACCCAGGATGGGAGCCCCAGAAGGAATCTGAAACCTCCTCACAGCCAGGACTGTGGCTTTGCCCGGGTCACAGGACACCGAGGCTTGGGGCAGAGAGCTCCTTCACGGTGAAGAGGAAACGCCTCAGCCCCAGGTGACCCTCCCCGTGGGCCGGCCCCAGGTTTGGGGAGCGGTCCCAACAGCCCCGACAGCACCCCGTGTGTGGGGCCTGGCCTCGTGGCAAGCAGGGTCCCCAGGAGACACCTGAGTTTCGGAGAGGGGACGTGCCAGGCCCGAGACACACAGCCTGCAGGTGAGGGGGAGCCTCCGGCCAGGACGGGGGGCCCTGCTCACATTGGTGAGCAGCAGGTGTGGGAAGGGCTGGGGAGGCGTTCCTCTGGGAGGTGCTCCGGGAGAGGGGCCACAGGAGAGGGCCTGGCCCGGCTCCACCAGCTTCCTCAGACTATCAGCACGGACCGCCCACAGCCACTGGCTCGCCCCAAGCGGCTGGGCCCACTCAGGTTCACGGTGGGGCTGATCTGTGGTAAAGCAGGGACAATTCACAACGCAGAACTTGCAAGACTATTTCTGTCCGTGTCCTGACGTGCAACAGAATATCCAAATTGGTTCGGATCATCTTCCATGTATGTGAAGGGTGATTTTGTACCTGGCCAAGGCTGGGGCTAGACCGGGTGTGTGTGTCTGTGTGTGAAGGACCAGGTGTGTGTGTGTGTGTGTGTGTGTGTTTGAAGGACTGGGTGTGTGTGTGTGTGTTTGGCATGTGTGTCTGTCTGTGTGTGTCTGTGAAGGGAGCAGCCCAGACCCCTTGCGTTGAGATCATGCCCACGTAAGGGGCACAGGCGTCGTGGCACCCCGGGTCGTCAGTGTCCCGGATGGCTACAGGGCAGGAGACCCCCGCGGCCCTCCCCGAGCCGGGTCCTGGAGTCCCCTCGCCCCCACACTCCCCCTGAGCCCGCACCAGCCCTTACCGACTGCCTGGTGCACGTGCCCCACACCGGGGAGCCGTCGAGTGAGGCTCCTGTTGAACAGCTTGTCCCCAATTTCTTCCATAGGGCCCTGCAAAGACAGTGAGCGGCGCACGGGCCGGAGGCATCACAGCCCTGCCCGGCGGTGCTCACCGTCCTCCTGCCCAGCCCCACTGCTGCCCCCAGATCAGACACAGCCCCGTGCGGGCACAGCCCTGCGCCTGGGGTGCAGTGACATGTATCGACAGGGCTCCGGACCAAACCTGGGGAGAAGGAGGCCGCCCCAGCACACCCAGTCCCACCCAGCCAGCCTTGACCAGGGGTGTCAACATGATCCACCCACCAGGCATCTGGCCCCTCATCACCCTGCTCCTGCTCAGGGTGGGCTACCCTGCCCGAGACCTCTGCACACACACACACACACACACACAGCGGGGCGCTGGGCTGCATGGTCGGATCACAGCGGTGTCTGGCTGGCCTGGCTGGCTCTGGGGCTCCCTGTGTTCCCTTTGGGCCCCTCCAAGCAAATGGCCAGAGGTGTCAGGGGTGGGACCTGACCCCAGGTCTGCAGCTAGGCAATGGCTCTCACTGTCGGCTTTGCTGAGACCACATCCTGGGACATCGGGATACAGCAGGATTGCAGAATCTCCAGCCAAGTGAACTGAGTAGGAAGGGGGCTGTCTCGAGAATATGGGTGCCTGTGACAGCCCTTGGGCATCTTGGGGACGCCCTGGCCATCAGCCTGGCATGTCTCCCCCGAGCCCCATGCTACGGACCCTGGAATGTTCCCAGGAGACAATGCCCACAGCCCACGGCCCAGCT
>NW_023270080.1:0-11103 GCF_011800145.1 Mirounga leonina
AACTGGGCATTTGGCGTCCAAGGCAAACACCCCAAGTCATGGTCCCGGGCGCTGCCTCCCCATCATCTGCTGCCACAAACCGTCGGTCCTTACAGAACAGACCACACCCAGCAGCTGCTGAGTCTCCGACGGGGACCAGCTCGTGTGGCCCCATGCAAGTCTTCTCTGTAAAGCCTCTGATTATTTTGTAAAGTTACTCTAAAGGATTATGTGCATAAATATTGGAAATGGATTTCCCTCTAATTAGGAAAGTGACATAAGGAGTCTGGAGACACGTCCAATTTTCACGTGTTAAATGAGTGTCTCCTCCTGGTGTTGCAGCTCTCTCCACTCTTCCCCCCCCAAATGCTGTTTGTTGCTTCACACGTGGAAGGTTTCTGTGACTCTCTATTCATCCTTTAAAACGAGACTGTCTTCCTTGGAGTTGCCCCCCCGCCCCGTGCCCGAAAGCAGCGGTGGGTGTGGGCGTTCTCCCCCACGCCCCCCACCTCCCCCGCCCCGGGGCCTGGAGGCCTGCAGGCCTGGGTGCAGCCTCCCTCTGCTTCCCACGGCGAGCACCTTGGCTCTGATCAGCATGCGTGCGGCACCTCCCCGTGGTGGTTACCCTGCCCTCCTGCTGTGGAACCCCAGTGGTTCCTCCCCAAAGGGACCACAGCCATCTTCTGTTGTTTGGATGGTGTCAGGGTTCTCTTGTCCCGGGCATTTGTCCGTCAGCAATTTAATGCATTGCCCGCGTGCTCCAGCATCAGCCTCTAAGATCGGAGGCATTAGTCGCTGCGTTCCAGGTGTCTCTGCAGGCGCCTGTCATCCCTCGGAAGATGCGCGTCTGAACCGGCAGAGGACAAAATAGCACGATTGACGTGACTTTTGACACGGTTTTTGTCAAGACTTTGGCGTGCCGTTTGCTGCAGAACCTGTTCTAATGAATGCCTTTTACCCTCGCAAGCTGTGCAGTCTTGCCATACACTTCCTTTTCTCCCACCTTGATATCCAAATGCCAATCATCGGGAAGAAAATCATGCTACTGAATGAGGTAGCATGCAATTTACCCTCTAGAAATTGAACATTTACCTTAAGTGGTAAAAAAAGGTGTTTTCTATGCCTCGATAGAAGTTTGCATATAAATCTCTGCCTTCCTATTTCTAAATTCATGTATACGGAGTGTGTATCTTTGCGTTTTATCCTTTTATTTCACTAGAGTGTTTAAGACACATTTTAAAATTGCTTTTGTACATACGCAGTTAATAAGTTAAAGTACAGAGAGAGGTATTTTCGGTTTACACCTTCCCTGGGGAGCTCCTTTCCTCTCCAGTTCAAGAGGCAGCTCTCGGAGCTGCCGGCAGCGGGGGCCGCCTCTTCCCCAAGGCTTTCATTACTGCATTCCAATAAAGTGTTGTTTTTTTTCTTTATTGGCTTGGGATTTGTGTCTTAATCAAAGTGTGCAAGAAATGCACTTAATCGTCAGACACGGTGGCACTCTTACGTGGCGCTCCAGTTAATTAATGCAGAAAGTTGCAGAAGAACGCGTGATTTTCCATTTACATCAAATGAGTTTGCTGTGATTAATGTTATCATAGGAAATACCAAAGGAATTAATAATGATTAGACCATTATTTCCAAGTGGTGCTGAAGACTCAGAGACCTTGACTCGTTACAGGAGCTTTAAGAAAATCCACCAACGTTGGTTTCTCTGCTCTGATGGGTTGAACATGGTGGCCTGAGTGCAGTGGGTCCCTAGACTCGCCAAGTGACGTTCAATTTCCAATCCACTTTTCTTTCAGAGGTTTTCAAATTTGGGTTCGTGATGGGTTAAAAAACTTTCTTCAATCTTTTTTTTTTTTTTTTCCCCAAGGGATTAATGCTTTGAGACTTCATTTACTCATTCCAAAAAATAGTAAGTACAGATACAAATATGTATTATGCACAAGGCCTTTTTTATGTATTCGAGGGTGAGACCAAAGACGAACAGAGTGTGGCCCCTTTCCTTGAAGAACCGGGCAAGGGAGCACCCGCAGAAAAGATAGTTTGCAGTCAGGTGTTCCTAAAGCTGTAATGGAGACGCGCGGGGGCATGGCAGGCCCGGAGCCGAGGTGGGACTGTCTCAGCGGGCTTCACGGGGCGCGCCGTTTCAGCTGCCTCCGGAAGTGAGGAGTTGGCCAGACGGACGCGAGCTGAAGGAGGTGTGCAGCTGAATGTGTCAGGGGCAGGGTGACTTGGAGCGTGTCTGCCGCACAGGGCCGGCCGTGACCAGGAAGAGCCCCACCAGAGAGCCCCGGGGACGGAGAGGGCTCCGAGCGGTGGAGGCGGCTGTGCGCTCCTTTCCTTGTGGGGGAAGCATAAGTGCTGGTGCAGGGGGCGTGGACGCCGCACGCTGTCTGCGCGGCTTCTCCCCTCACAGCCGCCCTGTAGACACCGTGGACCCCCTGTTTGCCGGGATCCCCGAAGAAGCACCCGGTGCTGTTCAGCTGTTGTCCTGGTGACACCTTCCTGAACTGGACTCTGCAACCAGGTCAGTTGAAAAGGGAAAAGGAAGCCCGCCCTCTGCGTAATGGCCCTCCAGACGTTTGGCTTGATAGGTTCCTGGCCCTTCAGGCCTGTTGAGAGCAACACAAGGTTGACGCGGTTGGAGACGGTCGGCCTCTGTTTTCTCGCATCAGCTGCTGTCCCGACGTTCATGGGGCTTTGCTCCTTTCTTGGATGGGGGTTGAGACCTGCGCTTTTTCTGCCCCTGCATTTGTCACTCTGGGCCATTGTGGTTTCCTCGTCCTTGTGAGCAGAGGGCCTGGAGCCCAGTGGGTGTGCCTGATGAAAGGACTCAAGTGAGCGTTTGCACGGCCTGTTGCCCACGCTCCAGTCTTCCCAAGTGCGGGCACTTAGCTCTGGGAGGTGGCATGGGGCCTTAAAACCGCCCTCCAACCATGATTGCCCGTAGCCTGGCCGCCCATGTTCTCAGCTGAGCTGGGCGGGCCTTCGCCCCATGGAAGACTAATCCGTGTCATTCCTGTGCCGTCCTGGGTCAGGCCTGTCCCCGCCCCGCTGCTGCAGTTCGCCTCCTCGTGCCCACACGGCTGGGGCAGCCCGGGGGCCTTGTGACCCTGCAGTGCGGCTTCTGCCCCAGCCCCTCCCCCACAGCCTTCTCCTCTCTCCCTGGGGAGCTCAGGGCTCCCCCGGTGTCCACGGGGACTCTCCAGGTCTGTCCCTCCAGGCCTCCCCACGACCACAACCTCCAGACCTGTACGGATATGTCTATTTGGACTCCTCGCTCCCAAATGCAGCCCCGTTTGCCTGCTGCCCAGGTGCCCATTTCCATCAGCGACCAGAGCCCCAGGTCAACCCTCCCTTCCCTCCGCACCCACGACTCAGATGTGCACTCAGCCTCTCTCCAGTCTGGCCCTGCCTCGGCGTTGCCATGGTTACCACCCGTCCCTGGAGGCCTGCCCCTGCGGCCTGGTGGATGCAGACCTCCCCACACCGGCCTGTCAGCTCTCCCGCCCGCCGTCCAGACCTTTCTGATCGCAGTTTCATCTCAGGATTTAGAAGAGAGGAGGACCCTGTGCACAAACCCAGAAGGTGGGGATTCTGACATGGTGGCCAAGAGAGCGTATTTTTGCCTTTACATGCGGCTTCTCAGGGGGCAGTGCAGGCTCCTAATTTAGCCTGGATCAGAAGCTCAAATGAGCACAGATTTAAGAGGCGATCTTCTGTGACTCGAGGGGCAGACAGGCGCCTTGCTCTGTCTCTGACAGCTTCCTCTGAGCCCATCCCCACAGGGCGACCCCGCAGGGTTCAGCACATGGAGACTGCCCTTCCGGCTCATCAGAGTTCCCTGGGAGGTGAACTTCTCTCCCACGTGTCCAGATCACAGGGATCCACCTGAGGGTTTCCTCTCACTTTGCTTTTCCTTCTTGACCTGCTCCACTGTGTGTGTGGAAGTAAAGTGCCATCAGGACGTCACCTACAAAAACACAAGACAACCTCTAGCCTATGTCATGGGGTCGGCAGAGCCGGCTCCTTGACTTTGCTGGCGCCCCTGGAGAAGCCGAGCGGAGAGCTGGCATTCCGGGGCCGGAGGGGCTGGCCTCCACGTGCCGGGGAAATGGGAAAAGAGAGATGGTGGAGGAGGACACCCTTCCTGAAATGGGAAGAGTTATGGGCTCTGCGCGTGCCTGCCCTCAGGTCCCAGGCGTCTTAGACAAGCCTCTGAAAAGTGGGATGTGCCGGCGCCACCTGCTCATGGGCAGCCCTGAGCCCCAGCAGTCTGTGGAAACCAAGACCTTTCCCCCAGTCTGTGCAGCAAACACGCCCGGACTCCCCATTGCTCACAGTGTCACTTTCCACTGGTTCTGCTGGAAAATCAGCCGTCGGCGTTCTGGAGCGTGGCCGAGATGCCCTCTGGGCGTGCTGGGCAGTAAGTGGAACGAGGGCCACTCAGGGAAGTCCTGGGCTCTCACAAGGACGGGACCAGACTGCCTCTTCTCGCCGTTGAACTGGATGGAGTGAGGGGGCAGGGGCACCGTGCCCGCCATGGCATGCACGCAGCTGTCCGTCATCCTGACTCGCAGGGGCCGCCCTCACCGACAGCCCGGGGCGGGGGGCTCTTGACCAGGCGTTGGCGGCTTTGTGCAGCCAGCGGCCCCGTGTGCGTCGACCTGTGGGGGGAGCGCTGGGTCTCACGCCACACTCTCACAGCCTCTCTCTAACACCCTGTGCGCTGACTGCTCCTCGTGCCGGGAGAGGAAATGCTGAGGTGAGCGGGGCCCATGATGAGGTCTCCCCTGCACCCCGGCCCTGCGCCGCGTCCATGCACATCGCATCGGCTAGCTGCCGGTCCTCAGTAGGCCTGGTGCTTCTGGTGGTTAGGCCTTAAAAACAGCTGTGAGGGGCGCCTGCGGGTCTCCGTGCTGGGCACACGGGAAGAGTCGGTGGTTCTGCGAGTGTTCGGGGCTTACTGGAGGGACCATAATCTTTCTTTGGAGATGGTTTGGGAAACATACTTTTACCTTTTTGGTAACTGGGGGGCTTCTGTTGTTGTGGTTGTTGTGTGTGTGTGTGTGTGTGTGTGTGTGTTTAAGAGAGAGAGAGAGAGAGAGAGTGGGTGAATGGGGTGGGAGGGCAGAGGGGGAGGGAGAATCTCAAGCAGACTCCACACCCAGCGCAGAGCCTGACGTGGGGCTTGATGCCACGACCCTGAGATCATGACCTGAGTGGAAACCAAGAGTCAGGTGCTTCACCGACTGAGCCGCCCGTGTGCCCCGGGGTGCGGGGGGCTTCTGTTTTTAAAGCAACAAGATCTTCAGAAAGTCATAAAAAAGGCAGTATGTTATTTAGGCGTCGGGATGCTGGGTGGGTGTGAGCAGAGATTGGCAGGAATCTGGGAAAGAGGGAGATGGAGAGCCAGGGCCTCTGACTGTGCTGGGCCACTGGGTAACCGGGGGTGGGGGGAGTTGAGTGTGTGGGGAAGTACCCAGAGCTTTCCGTCAGCGCTGGTGCTGATCCGAATGCTGGCTTCGGCGCTCCAGCTGCGTGACCTTGGGGAAGCCACAGACACCGTTTCTTCAGTTCCTCGCTGTACCTTTGCCAGTGTACCCAGTCCGAGCCACAGCCAGCGGTGAGGACCACCCTTACTTTATTTACCATCAGGAAAGACAGCGCCCCAACTGCCATACGCTGTCGTGCATCCTCATTTCAGAGATGCTAAGATGTGAAAAGCCGTGTGTCTTGGAACTGATGAAAGGTAGCAATGCCTGTCTCACGTGTGAGGAACAAATGAGTATTTAGCATGAAGGGGGGACGCACAGAAGACCAGCTCTTTCCCACCTCTCTTGTGCAAATCTGCCAGCTCACCCTTTCTAAAATCCCCTCGGTGGATCACTTTCTGGATGTGGCATTTCCTATTAAATGCAAACATGTCACCCACAAATGGGGTGACCGTGTGCCCCAGGTTGCCCGGGACAGCACTGGCTGCTGCTAAGCGTCCACTCTCAGAGTTTCCCTCTTTGGAAGGTACATTGTATTGTGGCCCCACTTGCAGAGAACAGAGTGCCGGCAGAGCAAATCTCACACCCACAGCGTGGCTGGGCTTCGGGCAAGAGGAGGATGGGCACCTGCAGACCACGGTTGTTACCGGGGAGTTGCACTGGGAGCCCCTCGAGGACGAGGGCGAGGTGGGGGCCTGCATGGCTGCAGGTCTGGGCTCATGCTGCACACTTGTGGGGGCTGGTCCGCCCCCGACGCCAGCAGTGTAGGACGTCCTCCGTGGCCCGCGCCTGCACCCCGCACAGGACCCCGGGAAGGACCGGTCGACCCACTCAACTGACCATTAGAGTGGAAGCCTTCAAATTTAATCAGTTCAAATCCAAATTGATTAATTCCTCTCAAGCTCAAATTGTCCTCAAGTTTTACCGTCTTGACTAATTCAAGTGACCCTTCTGTTCGTTCTGATGGCAGAGTGTCAGAGTGTTGGGGCCAGAACCGTCTGCATGTCTTAATAACCCCCAACCCAGAGGTTCCATCTCTTGCTGCACCTGGGAATTATCTGGGAGGACTTTTTAAATGCTGAGATCCAGGTGCCACCCCCGACTAGTAAGTCAGACTCCAGGCAGGGGAGGCCTGGCTCTGTACCCCTAGAACTGTGCACACAAGGGAAGACCCCTGTCTGTCCGTCCTTACAGATAGGAGGGTGTGGAGGGACCAGGAGGTGGAGCGCAGGCACCGGGGAGCCCGCCGGAGCTCCCAGCATCACTCCCCAGTGCCCCCCACAGCGTGCGGGGTGAACATGGTTGAGTCCCACGGAGACAGTAGGCCGCAGATCATCCCTCAGCAGCCTTTACGGGTCAGGAATAAGATCTATCGGGCATCGTCTTTATCTAAAAATAGACATTGTTTTAACTTAACCAGGGCACGTAGCATGTAAATAGGGCTTAATAATAGGAATTACGTTTCGCCTGTGTAACAGTCACTGCTATTCAGACTGGAAAGCAAATGGAAACCTCTTAGTGACCAGAAGCAATACTGATTTGGCATCTTAAATGTGGACTCTCTCTGCTCGTGCTGAGTGAAATGCTTCTGAAGTGTAGGAAGGGTCGACGTGCTTTGGGAATGGGGTCTCAGTCACTGGGACTTCTGCCCCAAGTTGGAACTATTTTCGGTCAGGGTTGCATGGGTATCGTGGGGATCCTTTACGTCTGTGGAACACATTCTCAGAGAAAACGTTAAGTAATTAAATCTGAGCTAATGGGCTATTTAGCACCTGAACTGATGTCTATAACACATATCCCATGCAATTCTTTTTAAGAACTGAGTCTTAACCGCAGCACATTCTCTGCTTAAGAAGAAATAATAAAACTGAATCAATTCTTAATTATGCTCTCAATGATGAAAATCCACAGCTCACTAGAACACCTATATCTGTCATTAGTTCCAATATTCTCCAGCTCAGCTTTCCCAGATGACAGAATCGTCTGGTTCTGCTCCTGTTGGCGGCCCCACTGGACTCGGCGGTGGGAACAGCAACACATTCCCAAGGCTTCAGGCAGTGAGGGTGGGTATTTATTGAGCGACGTGTGCTCAGCGCTGTGCTGAGAGGTTGGTACTTAATTCATCTATCCCAGTGCCATCCTATGGCATCATTATGAGTAGCCCCATGACAGGAAACCGAAGAAGGGACAACTCAAATATGTGTCAGAATCACTGGGCTAATAGGGCTGCTTGTCACCAGTCAAGGGCCGAACGCTAATTTGCCCAAGGTCGTCCAAATAGTGGGACATGGGGCCCAGAGTGGTCCTCGGTCAGTGTGACTCCACAGTCCATGCAATATGTGGTCCCCAGGCTGGATGGTAGTAAGTTTGCCCGAAGCCAGACCTACAAGGTTAACCCTTGCTAACCCTCTTGGGCTGTGGTTGATACTCCTCTGCTTCCTTCACGTGGAACTTTTCCCAGGACGTCTGTTAAAGGACAGGTGTCGGGAGTCATTACCGCCCCAGAGGTTGCCATTAGAAACCCTTCCAGAGGATTCTTCCTTCCCTCTGTCAACACATACTTATTGAGTGCCTACTATGGGCAAGCGGTGCCGGACTCCAGACACGTAGAGATCAATAAAAACACGTGGTTCTGAATTCAGGGAGCTTACTCTTGACATATATGAAATGACCCACATACCACATGTTGCCCCAAATGTGAAGTAAACACCCCTGAGCTTCAGTATTTCATCAGTATATCCTCTAATTTCAAATAACAAAACTTATTGTTGAAAATAAACCTGCCAGTGACTGAGCTTAAAAATTCTACCATTACTCTGTGCACCCGAGCATTACTGCATTAAAATCAACACCAAAGAACTGGAAATTGGAAGGGAAAATTTCCCTACTCTTACGTGTGTAATTAAAAAAAAAAAATAATTCTAGTATAGTTAGCATACAGTGATGTTAGTATGAGGGGTACAATGTAGTGATTCAGCACGTCCGTGCACCACCCGGTGCTCATCCCCAGCCCGTTTCCCCCGTTCCCCACCCCGCACCCCTCTGGTCACCAGCAGTGTGTTCTCTGGAGTTAAGAGTCTGTTTCTTGGTTTGCCTCTCGCTCTCTTTTTTTCCTTTGTTTGTTTGTTTTGTTTCTTACATTCCACATATGAGTGAAATCGTAGGGTATTTGTCTTTCTCTGACTGAATTATTAAATGTGTAAATTTAAATTCAGATCTCATCCTACTTACACCATGGTTTGCAGTCACAACCAGAAAACACACAAGTATTTTTGGTTGTTTATGCTAATCCACAAACAAATTTTAAAACATGTTGTTTCTCCCTCAAGTACCAAGAAAAATAGAAGATATTGTGATTTTTTTTTTAAGTAAATGATCCACTTCTTTCTCCTTAATTTATTTAAACTGCTTAACAAAGTCCTCCTGTATGTCAGGTGCCCGATGGGGCAGGCTGAAGGTTCTGGAATCCCACCACAGTGTCTGTGCCCACAAGGCACTGAGGGCCTCTTTGTCAGGAATGAGGCAAGAGGGCAGAATTACAAGTGGTTTGTACTCGGGGTGACCGTTCCTCACTGTAGTCCGTAGTCTATTAACCTGGCAAAGGACAGCGTGTACAGGATGCAGGCTAGCGACCCCTCTGGGTGGAATCCTCCGCCGTCAAGATCTGACTACCCAGTTGACTTAGCCAGAATCGCCCGACCCTCGGTGTCTCTTCTCAGTAATTTGCTACCCATTTGCTCCCTCACTCTGCTCTCAGCTGTAAATCCCCAGCGGTCTTGGCTACATCCGGAGTTTAGCCTGGCCGTCCTCCCCAGATGCAGTGGTCTTGATGACTGTCACAGTAGACCCTACCATTTTTATAGTTGTCACAATAAAATTTTTCTTTCTCAGCAACCATCAACATCATCCATCCCCGGAATTTTTCATCTTGAAAAACTGCAACTCTGTCCCATTCAACACTAGTTCCCCATTCCCCTCCCTCTGGTTCCTGGTACCCACAAGTCCACGGTCTCCTCTGTGGATTTGAGGACTCTAGATCCCCCATATCAGTGTATTTATACTGTAGTTGTCCTTTGGTGTCTGGGCTCTTACACTCAGTATAACGTCCTCAGGGTTCATCCACGTTGCAGCAGGGGTCAGGATCTCCTTTCTTTTTAAGGCTGAAGAGTGTTTCATTGTGGGTATATCACATTTTGTTTATCCACTCATCTATGATGAACACGTGGATTGCTTCCACCACCTGACTATTGTGAATAAAGCTGCTATGAACATGTGTGTACAAATATCTTTTTGAGTCCATGCTTTCAATTCTTTTGAGTAAATACAAGTACAATTGCTGGATCATATGGCAATGAGTTCAGTTTTTTGGGAGGAACTGCCATCTGTTTTCCACAGTAGCTGCATCACTTTGCATTATCACCAGCAATGCACAAAGGGTCCAGTTTCTGCACATCTTTGCCAACACTTGTTTTTTTCTGGGTTTTGTGGATTTTTAAAAAAATAATATCTCTCCTGAGGGCTATCTCACTGTGGTTATGATTTGCATTTCCCTAATGACTGCTGATGTTCAGTATTTTTTCATGTGTTTATTGACCATTTGTATATCCTCTTTATAAAAACGTCTGTTCAAACCCTTTACCCATTTTTTGATTGAGGTTTTTTTTTTTTTTTGGTGACTATTATTGCATCTGTATGAATATACATTCTGTGTATCAATCCTTTGTAAGACACGTTATTTGAAAATGTTTTCTCCCAGTGTTGCCTTTTCACTTTCTTGATAATGTTCCTTTATACACAAAAGGTTTTAATTTTGATGAAATCTGATTTACTTATTTATTCTTTTGTTACCTATGGCTTTTGGTGTCCTATGCAAGGAATCATTGCCAAATCCCATGTCATGAAGCTTTCCTCCTATGTTTTCTTTTAAGAGTTATACTTTTACTTCTTACATTTGGGTCTTTGATCCATTTGGGGTTCATTTTTTAATATGGTGCAAGATACAGGTCCACATTTATTCTTTTATTTGTGGGTATCCAGTTATCCCAGCACCATTTGCTGAAGAGACTGTCCTTTCCCCATTGAGTGGTCTTGGCAGCCTTGTCAAAAGTCATTTGACATATATGTGAGAGTTTATTTCTGAGCTCTCTTTTAGTCCATTGTTCTGTTTGTCTATCTTTAGGCCAATAGCTCACTGCTTTGATTAATGTTACTTTGTAGTAAGTTTTGAAATCAGTAAGTGAGATGTTCAACTTTGTTCTTCTTTTCCAAGATTATTTTGGACATGCAGGGTCCTTTGAGATTTTATATGAATTTTAGGATGGATTTTTCCTAAGTGGGACACTGCAAAAAGTGAGGGAACTGCAAAAACATCATTGGGAACTTGATAGGGATTGCATTGAATCTGTAGATTGCTTTGGGTGGTATTGACATCTTAACACTACTGAGTGTTACAGTCCATGAACATGGGATGTCTTTCCATTTATTTGGGTCTTCTTTAATTCTTTCAGCAATGTTTTGTAGTTTTCAGTGTACAAGTATTTCACTTCTTTGGCTAAGTTTATTTACTTAAATATTTTATTCTTTTGATGCTATTGTAAATGGAGTTTTCTTAATTTCCTTTTCAAAT
>NW_023270080.1:11203-15183 GCF_011800145.1 Mirounga leonina
TAATTTTACTTCTTCTTTTCCAATTCAGATGGCTTTTCTTTCTTTTCTTGCTTAATTTCTCTGGTAAGTACTGCAGTATAATGTTGAATAGAAATGGCAAACACAGGCATTCTTGTCTTTTTCCTGACCTCAGAGGAAAAGTTCTCAGTCTTCCCCCATTGAGTATGATGTCTGCTGTGGGTTTTTCTATGTGACCTTTATAATATGTGAAGTGTAGTATGTGGCAATCTCCTTCTCTTCCTAGCTTGTTTAGTTTTTTTTTTTTTTTTTAATTATGAAAGGTGTTGAATTTGTTGAATGCCTTTTCTGCATTAACTGAAATAATTATGTTGAGTTTTTTTCCCCTCTTCATTTTGTCAAAGTGATGTAGTATACTGATCAACTTTAATATGTTGACCGTCCTTGAATGCCAAGAACAAATCACACTTGGTCATAATGTACAGTTCTTTTAATAAACAACTGAATTCTGTTTGCTGGTATTTTGTTGAGGGATTTCACATCAGTATTCATAAAGGATACTGATATATAGCTTTCTTTTCTTGTAGTGTCTTTATCTGGCTTTGGTATCAAGACAGTGTTGGCCTCAAGGAATGAGTTAGAAAGTGTTCCCTCCTTTTTAATTTTTTGGAAGAGTTTGGGAAGGATTGATAATTCTGCTTTAAATGTTTGTAGAATTCACTCATGTAACCATCTGATTCAGGGCTTTTTGTTTGTTTGGAGGTTTTTGATGACTGATTCAATCTCCTTGCTAGTTCTAAGTCTGTTCAGATTTCCTGTCTCTTCATGATTTAACCTGGGTAGGTTTTGTGTTTCTAGGAATTTGTGCATTTTATCTAGGTTATCCAATTGGCATACACTTGTTCATGCTATTCTCTTATAATACTTATTATTTCTTACCATACTTTTGAAGGTATCAAATATTACTGTTTTAAAGTATTACCTAATCAATTTGATTATTTTTCATTGTTTATCTGTGTGCATTATAAATATTTTTGTCTAGAGATTGTTTCACCATAGTCTGATTCCTTTTGCATCCCGTAACTCTACTTCCCTTTAAACCTCTTATCCACTCACTGCCCAGTGTTTAGTTTATGGGATTCATCCACGTGGATTAGTATTCAAGTCGCAGAAGCCAAATGTAAGCATTTCCTGAGCACATGGTTAAGATGCACTGTTATGCCGCGGAGAGTGAGTGGGAATTGGTGTAGGGACACTGCAGATGCTGGGGAGTGCACATCAAATGAGTTTGTGGGATCTAAAGTTCCCCTGCATTGTTCTGGTCTCCGGCATAGTGGTCGATGGGCTCAAAATTACGAACCCCTGAGCTGCGTACTAACTCCTCAGCCTCTCGCTCTCTGAGATGTCAGTTTCAAACACACTTGTGTTCTCTGAGTGACCGTTGGCTTATCTCACTCTTACATCAGGCAGGGTATTCCCTGTTATTTTTCATCCCATTTCTTTTTAGGGGACCGTTATTGAAAAATAGAACAAGCTCACATGCAGGTTTTCACAATGGGGTCAATCAGGTGTTGTAGCCAGGATGCACACTTAAATAATCCCTTTGGTTTGTGGCAGTTGAAACATTCTTTTTGTGAATTTCTGACATGAATTAGTCACACAAATTAATTCCAACTCACAGGTTCAGGAGCCAAAATAATTCAGGCCCTGTATATAAAAACGTGTCTTCTGAAAAAGTAAGATTTTTACTAAACACTGAAACAACGACCCTGACACTGGGCTGTCAGCCTTTAATCCTCATGGCCGCCAACCGGACGGGCACCGGGGGAGGAGGGGTGCCGCGTCCGTGCCGTGCTGCCGTCCTGGCCCCCGGGCTCAGAGCTGTAGCCCCTCTCACTGCTTGGGTGCGTTACGTGCACTCACTGGCTAGTGACTGTAAACAGGTGGACAGCGCACCGCTGGTTCCCAAGGAGCTGCCGGAACCCTCTCTTCACACACTTGCTCCTTGTGCTTCGGGCGCCTTGCGTTTGTCGGTGTCCGAGGAGAGCTCATGTTCCTCAGGCAGGGACCCAGCCCCTCACAGCAGCCCTGCCTGCCTCAGACCGACAGTGCCAACCCACGTGGAATCCTCCTGGTGGACTCCGTACTGACTTGCCACATGAAGGCTGGTGTGGACAGGAGCCGGCCCAGCCCCCCATCTGCGGACGTGCCCGTCCGTCTTTACTAGTCACACGTGTCCGTGAACGCAGTTCTGTTCCCTCTGCTCTGACCTCCCCGATGCCCAGTGCCCTGCACCCGGAGAGCCCCCCGAGTGCTCTGAGCTGGAAACCCAGCGGTTCCTCCATTTTTCTCACAGCGCAGCCATCAGTAAAACAAGTCATAGAAACACAGGAGGCATGAATTGGTGTCAGAGGCTTGCAAATGGGCCAGGATGACCGAGCGGCTGACGTCGTGATCAGAGAACACATTTGTCAGTTTGCATGTTTCTTTTATGGTCTCCCGGGTTTCTATGACCCCTGGCTCTCTTTAGAAGTATGCAAAGGCCAATTTAGCTGCTAAAATCTGTGCCAGTTTTTACACTTTCGCAGAGGCGCTTTCTGGGATTCTGAGCCGTGTGAGCCCCCGGTCAGCCCCCCTGCACAGGGCTGTTGCACTGACCTTCCCGTTGTCCCTTGACTTGCTTTCCTGAGTTGTACCCTGCACTTCACACAAAAATGATTAGGAGTTGTCTGAAGAAGGGATGTGATCCCAAGACCGCCTTTTCGGAGGCATGGGTGGCCCTGCTGTGTGCTGTGTGGAAGCAGAGGCCAGTGCAGGACTGAGAGTTGCTTTTCTCAAGGGACCTGAGATGGGCCAGTGGTGCTTTCCCGAATTCTGCCTCTAGAGGTTGAAATGGTTTAAATGTGCTGGTAGGGCCTCTGTGTCCACTGATTGGATCTGGACGTAGCTCCCACCAGGAAGGAAGTAAGCCTGCCTTGCATTTCGTAATGGGTGCCTGGTTGCAAGAAATCTCGAGAATCGCAAACACAACTCTACTTCTGGCTGTGTACTTAGAATTGCTTTTCCTTACTGAACCACTTGTGATCTGGCATAAATTTAGGACATTTTTGACAAAGGAGGTTGTTCAATCGGCAGTGAAGCAATATGCCTGGATAGAAAATTCTGGGGTTTACTGGTCACACCAGCTCATTTCTAGCTGCATTCATGTATGTGCAGCTCTTGTGCCCAAGGGTGGCTGCAGTGAATCAGTATTTCTGGAAGAGACCACGGGGTGGGGGGGGGCTGTTCATTGAGAAAAGAACTTACTTACAATGGCATGCCACCTTATCCCGCAGCAGAGTGTGAAGATGAACAGAGAAGCAGGGCTTGGTAAAGCCAAGGAGAATGCCAGAAATTCCCCAAGTTTTATATTTTAACTCTATTGCTGTGATGTATTATTCTTTTACTTTATTTTAAAAGTGAGTTTTGCAGAAATAAATCAAAATAACAACTGAAAAACATATGGGAAGTTTGAACACATCATCTGACTTCGTTCCAAAGGTGTCAGAAAGGACTTCGATGTTTCCCTGCAAGAACTCCCCCGCCCCCCTCGCCCCCCGTGACTGAGAACACCTTTGCTACACGCCCGGGACGGTCACACCCGCAGGATGGGGTCCTGGGCAGCACCCAGGGCCTCTCCACTCCCTGTCCTCAGGGTTCTTCATTTCTTCCTGTTGACATCACTCCCCACCCCCATCTCAAGGTCCTTTAGGCAATTAAGAATAAAATGTGTAACTTTACTTTTTAGCCCAGACACTGAAACTTGTTCACCGTTGCTGGCACTTCCACTAATATGGCATTTAAAAAAGTAATAATTCTTTGAACTGCCTTCTAAGAGCATTCTCTCGATGAAACTGGTCGCACACGCGTGTGTCTTCAAAGGGTGCACACATCACGGGGGACGGAAGCAGGAGAACATTTACACCAGCAATTTCTTTTTTTTTTTTTTTAAGATTTTATTTATTTATTTGAGAGAGAGAGAA
>NW_023270081.1:0-19856 GCF_011800145.1 Mirounga leonina
CTCTGTAATTTTGCTTAAAATATGAAATTTGGAAGGAACACCATATGAAATAATTCACCAAACTTTATTATCTGTGCTTGAGAGAATGGAGTTAATGAGAAAATACGCAGATGAAAACGTACTGGAATTTGGAAAGACGTTACCAGTCTAAAGCTAGGGAGAAAGTCTGAGATTTTAGCCGACCTGTCAGATAATTTCCCAAATGTTTTACTTTGGTGGTAAGTCATCATGTTCAATGATCTCTGGCTGGTCCACAAAATGATGTAAAGTAAATATGTGAAAGTCTTTTCCTAATAAACTTTATGTTTACCACCTTACTTCAAATAACCAACAGAGAGAATTAGCATTCTGAAAAACTAGACATTGAAATAATGAAAGTAGGACGAATATGTGGACCTCGACAGGCTCCCTATAGTGACAGAGCTGCAAAAAAAGCTTAGAAATCATATCAAGCAATGTCTATACACTTTAATAGAAGTTGGCTGTCAAGCTACAACTTCTATTGTGTGTTAAAAAGTTTTATCATCAATAGTTTATTCAAGGGACAAAAAAGGAATATATTTAAAATTTCCATTTCTATACTGATGAATGTATTGATTTAAATGACTGTACCATTTGTAAATTATTTTTGAATATCATCTTTGCATGTATGTGGTCTCACGGTTTCTTTCTCATGCAGGCTTTCATTTAGAGGTGAAAAGGGTTCTGGAAATCAGGATAGATTCTCTTCAGCTCTCGGTCACTTCCCTGATTCTTCATTAGGATTTATCCTATTGCAGCTCCATTCTTTGTGATCTTGAGTGCCCAGGAGCAGGGGTTGGCCCACTGTATGAGCTGGGTGGTTAAAAAGGGCAAGTAACTCCAGCATTAAGTGGTGACCCTAGACCATCCTCTTTTCCTCTCCTCCTGCCAGCCCCCATCTCACAGTTTGCCAGTGAGATGAGACTTGAGGCTCCTTCTGTCTGCCTTCAGAGACCATCAGACCTATGGAGATCAAATGTTCTAGGTTTTCAGGGACAGGTCTGATTACACCTAATTTAGTCGTTTTGAAAACCGCAGTCTGATTAGTGTGTGGGCAAATGTGATTCAATTTTTATACCTTTATGAGGAGTCATATGCCTATGTTCACAAATCAAAGTCAAGTCAAAAAAAGTCAGGACATAAAATCCTATTTATGGTATGATCTTAGCCATCTAAAACATGCATATGCACAGACTACAAGAAGGGATCAAATCTATCGCAATACAAACAGTGGAGGTTTATGGTGATGAAATAACTTTTGACTTTGTTTTCTCTTTCTTTGTTTCCACAAATTGTTGTCATGTGCCTATGTTATATGTTCAATAAAAGATAAGAAAATAATAACACACCTTTTTCAAAGCACATTTCTCTATTTTTATTTTTAAAATATAGTTTCTGTAGAATGGGACAGCTTCTCACCTCCCCTTTCCAGCGAGGACCCATCCCATGTACACACATGCACACACACACACACACACACGCATTTGGGAACTTGTCTCAGGTAGCACCCTGTTCTACCACTAGCACAGCAATGAACAGAGGTATGATACTTGGTGGAGAACTATGGAAAGATTGCCACCCCCTGTCCCAGGGTAATGGGTCTCCAGAGACAGAGGATCCCCTAGGCAGAAGTTCTTAAAGAGTGCAAGATTCCCTTGCTATATTGCTGTTGCATTGCAGAAGGTTCTGACTTTGGTTAAGAGATTGCCCTTGGTTCTAACCCCTAAAAACGTCTCTGCACCTCAATTATTTTCTCTACCAAGCTTACATATAAGAGAGTTAATAATTCCTGTCACCTGGTTTCTTTTACATAAGAAAATTTCAAGCACACCACCCTCAGTATTCTTGCCAGCAGTGCATATTATTGCATACAAAATTTCTTTACATGTCCTTCAACAAGAACAGAAAAAAAGTGATTTCTCTAAATTAAAATGTGTCTAAGAAATCAAGAAGACGTCCCCTCCTTTCAAAGTTCTTTCTCTGAGTAAATAAACATTGTTTAGAATTGCAGAGCTAGTCCCAGCACCATTTGTTTAAGGATGGCTTATATCTGCCAGAATCTGCAATTGTCACAAAGTCTATAAATATGTGACTGATATTTCATGGGCATTTTTCATATTTCATTTCCCACGAATGTGACTATTTCTTATTTTTTCTGTCCCTCATCTCTTACCCCCCCCACATTACCCTCAGTAATCCAAGCATTTCATTTTTTATTTTTAACTTTTTATTATGGAAAATTGCAAACACATAAAAGCAGAAAGAATGCACTCCATGTACCCATTAAGTTCAAGAGTCATCAACTTCAACAATCATTAACTTTCTTCAATTCTTGTTTCATCTATCTCCCATCATACTTTAAAAAAATGTTGTGTTGTTTTGCTTCTCTGGAATGCTGTTAAGAAAAATGTGGACATCAACACATTTTATCCAGAAATATACCTTAATAGATGAGGACCAGTTTCAACAGAACCACAGCACAATATCATACCAAGAAAATGACCAAGACTGACTTAGCATCATCTCTTACCCAATAACTTTTCCATTTCCCCAATTGCCTCATCAGACTTGTATTTATACATGATTTATGCATTTATACAATTTGTTTGCTCAAATTAGGGTCTGAAGCGTCCCACACTTTGCATATGGTTGATATGTGGCTTAGTCTTTTAATGTTTTACATTTCTCCCTCATCTTGTTCATGCCATTCATTTGTTGGAGAAAATATAATCTGCTCACTTTCTTGCCAGGACTGGGGAAACAAAGGGGTCCTGGTTTAAAAGCCCAGCTGGGGCATAATGGCAGTCATAGTTTTTCTGGTCCTTGGGTCAGAGGGTCAGGTCTGGGCATGTTTTGGGTCATTCCTTTCTTCTTTTTTCTATTTAAAAAAATGCTTTAATGTGCTTAGTATGTATAACTTTCATAGTGGAAAAATAGAGATGTAAATAGAAACAAAGGACCCTTAGTCAGACCATGTGCCCTGGTTTTTATTGTCATTGTGGAATGGGTACATATTCCACATTCCATTTGAAGGAATTAGGGCTCATCTCTCCCCATCAATTTTTGACCCGCAAACATACACATCAGTCCTGGGAACTGTCTCAGTCAGTTACCTTCCGTCCTTACAGCTAGCACACTGGAAGAAGAGTGGTAAATCTTGGCAGGATCCCTTGGAAAGGTTGCTCTCCTCTACCCAAAAGGGAAGATTCTTAAATATGTCCATGCATATTCCCAGGAAATAAAAGCCCCTTGGACCCACTCCATTCAGCTCTTACTAGGTTCTCCAAGGAACAGTAGTAGAAATTGGAGACTAGTGTATCAGCTATCATGTTCACCTCTGGGTGAACTGCCATTTTCTCTTGTTTTATATTCAAGAAAGGAGCAGTCCCACCTTGACAATTCTCATCTAAGTAGGATCAGTAGAGATGACAGAGGCCAGGGGTAGTGTGCATGATGGTTTCACCATCCTTTGCTCACAGGATTGAATAAATTCCAGAAGCAAAGTTGTATAATGGCAATACTAGTTTGAAACAATAAATGTAAGTATTTGTCATTATTTTTGCGATAGATCTTTCACTTTCCAATAGTCATAATGGCCCTGGGGTGGGGGAAAGTGTGTATATCCCCTTGAGAAGAAGGATGGTATGATATAGGAGAATTAGGTCACTGACTCTTAGAAAGAAGAAGCAAATGAAAGTGTTTCTTTCTCAGAAGAAGTGAGGGAAGGAGAGGTGAGTGAAGGAGAGAGGGAAGTAAGGATGGAGGGAAGGAGGGAGGGAGGGAAAGAGAGACTGACAGAGAGAGAGAGAGAGAGAGAGAGAGAGAGAGAGAGAATAATAGTATTAGTTAGATATGTGTGTCCTAACATCATCTTCTGAAAAATCCCATAAGTGGTGGTATTAGATGGGTGGAAGAGCTGGATATAGAGGCAGCATGTGCCAACAACACTGGGGCCAGTATTACTGTTGGAAGACAAAAGCTTTATTGTACTCTGTGAAGACACTTCACTCAGAGTGGATATGGAGAGATCAGACCCATGTGTACACTTCTAAAACTTCCTCAGCTCCCATTTGCTTTGGAAGAGATTAAGACTATTTCACCAGCCTTCTGGAAGGGGACAGAAGACAGCTGAACGTTGTTGAACACATCAGAGTGACTCTAACTGAGGTGAAGGGATCTTGGAGCGCATTGGTCTACAAAGTGGGGAGTGTACACATATGAGTTGGGTAAGAAGAGCATTAAGGTATGGGAAGGAAACACTGGAAATTCTAAGCATATTTATTTTTATAACATCTTTTTAAATTTCTAATTTTAACATATGTTTTATGATGAGCATTGCATACTAATATAGTGTTGCCAGTGTATACTCTGTAAATTAATAAATAACACACATGTTGGAGGTATGTGCTCAAAATCTCATTACTGGTGCATGTATTAGATTCTTGGGGCTGCTGTAACAAATTACCACAAATTGTGTAGTTGAGAGCAACAGAAATGTATTCTCTCACAGTTCTGGAGGTACAAGTCTCAGGCAAGGTGTTAGCAGGGCCATGCTCCCTCTGAAGCCTGTAGGGAAGGATCCCTCCCTTCCTCTCCCTAGCCTCTAAAGGGTTGCAGCAATCCTGGCTTTTCCTTGGCTTGTAGACGCATCACTCCAATCTCTGCCTCCATCCTTGCATGGTGTGCTCTTTCACGTGAGTCTGTGTCTCTGTGTATTCTCTATTTTTTTTTTTTAATGAAAACAGCAGTCATACTGGGTTTAAGGTCCACCCTAATCCAATATGGCCTTATCTTAACTAATTACATCTGCAAAGACCCTGTTTCCAAATAAAGTCACAATCTGAGGTAGACATGAATCTTGGGGGCACGCTATTCAACCTAGTACACGGTGTGTAATGAAAAAAATGATCAGAGACCATTGTTGTAGTGAATGTCATATTGAGCATCCACATTGGAGTCAACTTTGAGTTGCAACCAAATCTCTAGGCGATCCATAAAGTCTGGCAAGAGGAAAGTCCAGTAAGGAAGCAGTATTCAAGTCACATCGCCACATAATCAGAATCCAAAGAATAGCACTCAGACTGAGGGCACCTCTGTACAGCCACCACCATGACATCACTTAAACCATACTCTGTCCTTCAATCCACAACATCATTTTATAGAGGAGAAGAAGTAAGTAAGAGCTATAATTGACTCAATAATTGCCCGAAACGAAGAAGCCAAACTGGAAGAGCCTGAAAAATCTTTAATCATGAAATGTAAGTGGTCTACCCATCCACCTTTAGTATCCATTGGAGTGTGTACTGGAAAAGCAGGATTAGTTATGGAAAACAAATAAGTCATTTTGTCTCTGCACAGCAGAGCGTACTGTATTAAATTTTGAGATTCTGTTAACAGACAGTCTGTGTAAATGTGCCTCCCTGTCAATGTACGGTGCCTATATCCCTCTAGTGGTTTCAAACACCACCTAAAAACTGGCATATCCCATATTAATATTTTGAAACAGTTCACAGATGATGGAGGGCAGTGCCATTTAATATTTGAGAGCAAAGTGCATATTTTGGACTTGGAGAGACCTGGTTTCAAATCTTCATTCTGCCACTTAGTAGAAACCTTGTTTGGCCCTGTATAAGCTACCTAACCTCTCTGAATCCCAGATATCTCATTTGGAAACTGGAGGATTATAAACCCTATCACATAGTGTTGTGGTGAGGGTGAAATTATATGATATAGGTAATATAAATACATGCCCAGAATGTAATAGATGCTCAATTAGCATGAGCTATAACTATGAATTACATTCCTTCCTCATTCAGAAATCTGCCCCAGGATCCGGGGGGAGAATCCGGTACTACCTTCAGAGCTTCCTAACAACTTTTCTGGCTTTGCTATTGCACAATTTACCTTTAACTTAATGATTCATTGCACGTACCCCCGTAAGCTTCGGTGGTCTTCATATTTTAAAGTAATTCTGTATTTTTTATTTAAAGATGAGTGAAATAATATTCTGATGTCAGCTGATTTCTTTGTGGGAGTACCCCACTGACTTGAAAGTGTTCATCACACTATTATTGACATTATTTTCCACTAGACTCTCAAAAGGGTTAATTCACTCGTACACCTAATATTTTTTGAATGCTTAATATGCACAAGGTACCATTCCAGGCACCTGGGATATACCAGCAAATGGAGCAAACACACAAACAAAATCCTGATCCCATGGAGCTTTCATTCCAGTAAAGTGACAGTGGGAAATTGGACTAAACCTCTGGCCACAGACACTGCTGCAATTTCCAGAGAAATCAGACAGCACAGAAGAGTTTTGTTTTTTGTTTGTTTTTTTTTCCACCTTAGTGGGAATTTGACCAGCTTCATAAGTACCCTTTGCTATCTGTTATTGTGTTTAACAATGATAAGAATCATAATACCTGCTTAGTCCCTCCTTGCACTATACAAAGCAGTTGCGTACCCTGTACCTCATTTAATTTTCCTAACCATCCTGTTGAGTAGGTATTATCATTGTAATAGCCACTTTACTACTGAGGATGCTGAGACTCAAAGAAATGAGTCTTTGTCCACTGTCACACAACCCAGTGAAAGTGAGGAAGTCAAACCTTCTGATTCCAAATCCCATTCTTTCCCCAGGGGTGTATGTAGTAGAAGCAGCCCCAACCCTTGAGGATTGAGAAAATGGATGATCACACACCGGGATGTGCAGGGCAGGGTGTGTGTTGTGGGGGAGGTGTGAGTTGGGGTGGGGTGTGTCACCAAAAGAGAGAATGTTTATCAAAGAATGAAAAGCAGTTGCCTCAGTGCAATGAGTCATTATTTCCACAGCCCTGGGGGTCCCCACCCATGACCAAGGAGTTAGCACCATGCCTGATGGCCTGCTGGTTGACTCCACCAGTCCAAGGATGAATGGCCCACATCCTCCCTTCCCAAGCATCACAACGTCTGACCCGCCGAAAGCTTACTTTTGCTATGCGTGAGACCTCACTGGCAGCAAGGTCCACACTCTTGATCGCCTGAGACAGGGACAGATAGTCGTTTCTTATCCATATCCTTATTAAGAGACAAGTATCCTCTATAGTCTGCCAGAATTGGGGTGGGGTTGGGAGGTAGATATGAGGAAGGAGCTCACAGCAACCAGTCCACTCTTGACTTCTCTGCCTTAGCAGAGAGACACAACAGCCCCTGGGTTTGCTACCACTGTTGGTGTTCAAAAGCCACGAACGTGACTTTTGGCTGGTGAGACCTCCCTGCAACAAAGCAGGACACAGTAAGGTACAGTGGAAGACGAAGGCTACTGCAGTCCATGGGTTCTTGGAGTGGTAACTATGGCACATCCCACTAGTTCCCACATCACTTTCCTAGATCCACTTTGGCGACAACTGCACTCACAGAACTGTTTTCAGTGTACATGTGGGAACATGGATGCTGATGTAGATAGACTGTGAGCTACTTTGAGGAAAACCCTAGCATAGTGGTCTAACTGGGTTCCTGCTCTAGGTACATAGCTTCTTCTACTCTCCTGGCACACCCACTTCTGACAATTTTCTTAAAACTGACAATTCAGAGGCTTTTTTTTTTTCCTTCAAAGTCTAATTGCTGATTTTATTCTCACATAATCTCATCACTGATCCCACACACTTCTTGCCAGGACTAGAGAGGCACATGGTTCCTGATTACAAGCCTGGCTGGAGAATACTGAGAGTCACAGTCTTCCTTGTCCTTGGAACTCAGGCTCTGGCCTGAGCAGCCCCACTTCTGGCTGCTGGAGCTCTTGTACCCTGCCCTGTGGGAGTCTACTGACTGAGGGTGGAAGGCTTTGGGGACATCAGCCACACGGTGAGGGGAATGCGGGACAGCATGAGTTCAATGACCAGGGCCCTGTGTTGAGGCCCTCTGCTGCTACATTCTTCAAGGGTTTTCAGTCTATGTATCTGTTAGTTACATGTCCCAAGCCCTCATGTCAAAGGTCATCATGCCATGGGCTGAGGCTTTCTCAGAGAATCAGTCTGATTTTACAGAGCTGGAGGGTAAAAGGGGGTGCTGGGAGACCCCTTGGGAGTTCTGAGGAAATCTTTGCTGTGTTGCCAGCTCTAGGTCACAGGGTAGGATTCCACTGCCATGCCTCCCTCACTCCTCTTTTTCCTCCCAGATACCTGCCTGCTGCTTTTGCCTGCTGATCTCCTATTCCCGGACCTGGCATGTAGGTTGTTTGTACTCCTTCACCACCCTCTGCACACGTGCACTCTGTCTTCTTCTTTCTGAGGCAAGATGCTTGAGACTAGTGATTGGAGAGAACAGCAGGTATATCTGCTTTCTCTTCATAGCTACATTCCAAGAGGATCGTGCCAGCGGAGAGGGAGGCCTCATAGCAGGGAGAAGAAGCAGGGAGAAGAAGCAGGGAACAGTGAACACAAGGAGCTGAGAAGCAGGCTGCCATGTCTCTGCCCTTTGACGCTGACCAGGCTGGGTGAACCGGGCTCCAGGGAGGATGTAGGTGTCACCTACTCACAGTAACCATTGCTCAGGACCTGGAACCATGCTGCCCACCCTCAACTTTCCCCCCTACCATTTCTGTGGAAGATGTGTGAGTGTGTATGTGTGTGTGTGTATGTGTGTGTGAGAGAGAGAGAGAGAAAGAGAGAGCATGTGTGTGTGTGTGCATGTTTGTGTGTGTGAGAGCCCACTTGCATGGCTGCGTGTATGTGTATGTGTAAGAGAGAGAATATGTGAGAGGGCATGTGTGTGCGTGTTTGTGTATGTGAGAGAGAGCACGCTTGCATGTTCCTGTGTGTGCTTGTGTGTGTGTGTGAGAAAGAGAGACAGACAGACAGAGAGACAGAAAGAAAGAGAGAGAAACAGAGAGATAGAGCTGTCAGATCATTAGCTTCACATCTATGCATTCTAGGCCTGGGATGAGGGAAGAACCAGAGGCTTAGAAATACATCTTTAAGGGCACCTGGGTGGCTCAGTTGGTTAAGCGACTGCCTTCGGCTGAGGTCATGATCCTGGAGTCCCAGGATCGAGTCCCGCATCGGGCTCCCTGCTCAGCGGGGGGTCTGCTTCTCCCTCTGACCCTCTTCCCTCTCGTGCTCTCTGTCTCTCATTCTCTCTCTCAAATAAATAAATAAAATCTTAAAAAAAAAGAAATACATCTTTAACTTTCTTTCTTTCTTGAAATTTAGACAGTTTTAGTAGACATAACTTGCTGCTTCTCATGTGTATGTATGTGTGCATGTATGTTTGTCTCAGTGAGTATATTTGTTTTTGTAATGTGATGTGTATTAGTTTCTAGGTGTGTGTGTGTGTGTGTGTGCACGCATTTATGTGTATTTCTGGACATCATATCCCACTCTGAGATTTTCTCTCTCCTTGTATGTGCACATATATATGCTTCTGTACTTGCATGTGGCATGTGTGACTGTAAGGTGCCTGTGCATTTTTAGATATGTTTGTGGGCGTGGAAGTATATGTGGTGTGTTTATGGGTTGTGCATATGGCGAGTGTGTATGTATGGCACCTGATTGTGTCTGTATACCTGGGTGTGTGTCTGTCTGCCTGGGAATGTAAGCCTACAAGCACACACTCAGAAGTGAAGATTGGGATGATGTCCCATCTAGGAGAGTCTGAACATGTGTGAGACAGCTGTCTGTGGGTATGGGAGTATGTGAGCGTACCTTTAGGGAGAGGTTGTTGTGTTTCCGTATGACTTGGGAGGGAAGGTGGAGTTGTCACCTGCTGGAGGGAAGGGAGGCTTACTTTATCACTTTTGAGACCCAGGACATGTCTGTCAGAACTCGTCAATAGTCAATGAGCTGAGAATGAGAGCTGAGGCTGCTGAATACAGGAGGGGACAGCAGGAAGGTCAGGAGGGTCAGAGGAACATACAGAAACAAGAGTAGTCAGACAGACTTCAAGGACTGGGAGCACAGAGCAACCATGTCAGGAGCAAACTTGAGGGTAGCAGAACAGCCCATGGTATCCTGGCTTCTGTGAGCTGTCTCAGGGACGAGGGTGAGGGGCTCAGTCCAGATGAAAGATCAGACATGGGCAGTAAACAACAGGAAGATGTGCTGTATGTAGCAAGGTGCAGAAGAGCATAGGGGGAGGGTGGGCCTTGCCAGACAGCAGAAAAGGGAATAGGTTCTCAGAGAAAGGAGACCCCCCGGCAGGCTGGGCTGTGGTGCCTCTTTCCACTTACCTCAGCCTGAGGGTCACACTTGCATGGACTAGCACCAAGCCAAGCCCCAGATCTGTGTGGCTGAGATGACACAGATGATGGCTGATGACAGGCTAGGGTGATATGTGGACTGAGTTTGATGATCAGCCATGGGACAAAGAGCAGTTCTATCCTGATGTTTGAAGGTATTATTTTGCTTATTGTTTGGTCTTAGTACAATTCCTCAAGGAAAATACTAATTGTGTCCTGTATGACCTGGGGAGCAAGGGGATTCATTCCTACGCAACAAGGGTGGGGAGACCAGAGTTCTGGAACAGCCAGCTCCTCTGAACTGCCTCGGGTGCACAAAGGGAGGGGCAGCTGTGATAACTGTTCACTCCCCAGCTAGGCAGTTCCTCCTCAGCAATGTATTAACTATGTATGTGTAAGAGTACATGCACGTGTGTGTGTGTGCATGTGCGTGTGCATGCTATAAATTGTCCAGATCAGGGTTTTAGAGTTTGCAACTGCTAGGTGCATTGTGTTGGAGATTGGGGACTTGTTTCAGATGACCTTGATTGGAGGGAAGGAGGTGGGGGGGGACTGGTATTCTGAGAAGGGCAGCGTGGGTTTGGCAGAGCTGCTTCAGAGTCCACATTTGATACAGAGTTGGGAACAGGACCACATCACGCACCTCCACACAGAATGCAGCTCGGCTCCGGCACCTGGGCCCTGGCAGCTGTGTGAACTGCCTGGGGGCAATGTCAACATCATGAGGGGCATCATCTTACCTGGAGGCTACACTGAAGTTCTCTCAGAAGACTTCAAGATTGCTTGTTGAGGACTGTAGTGAACAGATAGGTCTTGATAGCAATTTGTGTCCCCCTTCTGGGGCTCCCAGGCACAACAACTGTGGGAATCTTTGCCAAGAGGGATGATGGGGTCAACAGTGATAATAGGGAGGGCTCTGGGTCATGGTACTTGTTTGTACTGATCTACAGAAAACTGGTATAAATGTTTATAAATATGTGTATATAGCATTAGGTGTTTATATACATATTATATCTGTAGTTATAATTTTTATCCTATTCATTATTATTATCATCAGTATCATCTTCCTGACTATGCACTGAAAGTACACCCACAAATGTTAGCACAGTTAACTTCTGGATGGTGGGGTTAAGGCTAAATATTTCCCGAACTCTTTATACTTTCAGGACTGGCAGAAATGTGTGCAATGAGCATGAAGCTTTCCTACAATCATAAAATACAAAAAGCTACAAAGTAAGTTCCATCCTTCCTTGACCGTCAAGACCCAGCAGAAGTCTTGACCACTGTGATATCTTCTTTTTGAACTCCTGTACTCCTTCTTGGGCACACATCTCTCTTGACACTCCATCAGCAATCGAATCACTTGGTATTTCTTCTTCTTTTTACTTGTGATTTCTTTTTATTTAATCTCCTTCATGATAAGGACCATATTCTGTAATAATTCCCTTGCAATAGCAACCACCGATTGAATGTCTCTGATGGGCCAGGCACTGTGCCAGAGCTGAAGGGATGAAGGTGCAGTCCGCGGACACTTGCTGCTTTGCAAAAGTGTGTTACCGATCTGCGGTAAGTACATAATTTGAAAGTACATGTTTAGAAAATTCTTATAGCATCATTGTATTTTATGATGGTGAGAGACTCTATGATGTTAACAAAAATCAGGTCTTGTATTTTGTGTGTCTTTGCTATTTTTCTTCTTTCTATTAACTTATTTTCCTTGTGTTATACAAATGTATTGATCCGTGTGACTGACTTGGGGTAAAACAAAATACTCATCCTTCACCACAGACAATTTGAGAAGCAGCAGTCTAGGAGCTTTGTGAAGATCGGGTGATTTATTTTCCACAGCACGTCTATAAGCATTGTTCATGTTTTTGGTGGTGTACATGGAGGCTGATTCAAGTTAGATAACTTCAACTAGGTCCCCAGGTAGAAGCCTTGGGTTTGGGGCCAGCATGTTTCCACTCGCCTTGCGTAGTTTACCTCAACTGTTGATCCATTGGTGTCCAGCACTTGTTTATCTTACTAGGACTTCAGAAATGCTGATTACCTAACCCTGGTGGCTGCTCTCCACCACCCTACCCCCCCGACATGGGCCAGTGATGCCTGAGGACCAACTCAATGGCAGCCTTTATTGCAATCCCTGCAGCAGGGATGGGAAGCATCTTGGAGGAAAAGAGGGATACAGTTTCAAGCATGTTAACTGAAGCACTGTTTGAAGGGAAAACAGAGTAAAACAATACTAAATGTTCATTTGCAGAGAGGTGGATGCCTAAAGGCCTTGATTGCCATTTCTGGGTCAGGGCTATTGGAGTGTGTGTGTGTGCCCTGAAGGAACTCATCTATAAAATAAGCTGCTCTCCAGATCTGGGTCTCTGATGGCCCCATTGCCCTCTCTTCTTCCTCTGTTCTTTTTTTCTCATGGAGTCTGAATTCGTTCTCAATGGCTTAGATTAGCCATATGATTATTCTTTTCCCAGGATAGGCTTAGACCCTGTGACCTGAGACCCAATCCTGTGAAAGCTTTTTCTAGTCTCAGGCTTACTCTACAGATAGGGTTTTGCATCACTGTGAAGCTCATTCCTTGGGGTCATATCAGATGGGATTGTTTACTAGACAAGTTTAGCAGGGAGTAGGAAGACTTCAGAATGAAGCCAACTGAAGGAAGCCCAACCAAGAACAAGCAGATCGTGTGTGGGTACGTGTGTGTGGGGGGGTGTGTGTTTGTGTGTGTGTGTGTGTGTGTGTGTGTGTGTGGCCAACAGCCTAAAGGATACCCACAAATGTTCCGAATGGCACAATGGCCTTTTAGTTTGATCAGAGTTGTTAATGTCCCCAGGGACCTACTGTCCTGGCTTGGTCAGAATCAGATCTTCAGGTAGTAAGGATGTTCTAAAAGTCAAGGAGAGGTCAGTTCTGTGGTTCTGGGATGTCTGTTCCACTTGGAGCTGGGCCAGCCTTCAGAGGAGGGGTCTGTTTTAAGCAAGTCAAGATCACAGGGGCTCTGCTACTCAGCCTCAGACTTAGAATGTAGCTCCAGCACTGAATAGAGCACGAGTTGTATCATATAGGAAACTGGGGCAACTGCTCACACATACAGACTGTGGCTCTCATGTGGTCATTCCAAGTAGCTGTGGTTCGTTCAGTGGGGAGGCTTCACAACAATGTAAGAGGAAGCAAGAGTACTTCCACACTCTGACTTGCCAGCAGGTTTGGGCTTATGGTTATAAGACTGCCTTGAGAGTCAGACTGTTTGGGTTCAAAACTTTACTCCTCCGACTGTTTGCTGAGTACCCTTGGCCAATCCATCTGAACAGCTTGTGCAGCACATCTCTAACTTATAAAATGGGGATAACAATATAACCCGCATTATTGAGTTGTTTGGAGTATTAAATATTACTAAGGTGCTCTGAAGTGTGCCTGGTACATAATAGATGCTCAGCAGACGTGGAGGCTCAACAAATAGGCAGGTGCCTGACCTCAGCTAGAGGAGTTCAGTGGGGACAGAAAGCCTAGCTGACCTCTACCCAATCTGGTAACTACATGATTTGCAACTCCCTGTGCATGCTCTAGTCCTGCCCTTTTTGCAAGGTCCAAGTGCCCTCCTGCCTACTCAAAGTTAATGCTCCAGCAATTCTGTCTGCCTCCCTTGTGCTGTTGATTTCACTCCTCCCTGCTGCATACTCCCCTTCAGCACATTGCTATTTCTTCCATCTGAAGTACATCTTTTCTTGACTCTCTCTTCCCCCAGCAGATGCTGGCCAATTTCTTTGCTCCCCCTTGCAGCATAACTCCTTTTAAAGCTTGTCTATACTAACAGACTCCTCACCTCCCATTCTCTCTTAAACTTGTCCAAAGCAGGCCCTATCACCCAACCCTCCAATGAAGCTGCTCTCATCAAGGTCACCAGAAGCCTATGCATTGCTAAATCCAGTGGTCAATTCTCACTTCTCCTCTTATCTCACCTAGTGTCAGCACTTTGAGCATAGTTGACCACTGACTCTCCTTTCATACACTTTGTTTCACATGGCTCCTGGGACACTACATTCTTGGTCTACAGCACTGGTGAAACTTCTCAGTCTTCTCAGTTGGCATCTCCTCTTCCCCCTGATCCCTTTATGCTACAGGTCTCTGTCCATGATCTTCTGCTTTTCCTTATGTGCACTCACTCCCTAACAGATCCCATATAGTCTCATGGCTTTTAAATGCCTTCTATACATCTTAGGCACAACTTTTCAGCCAAATTCCTGACTTCTATACAACTGAATTCTATACAACTGCCTACTCAGCTCACATTGAGTGTCAAAGAGACATCTTCATTCAATATGTCCAGAACTGAGTTCCTGGTCTCCTCCCCCACCAATAAAACCTGTTCCAACTACAGCCAGTTCCCATATCAGTTGACAGCCATTCCATCCTACTCTTTGCTCAGGAAACAAACAAACAAAAACAAAACAAAACCCCCCAAAAGCAAAACAAAACAAAACAACCCCCCCCCGCAAACTCTGGAGTCAGTGTTGACTCCTCTCTGACACTCCACATCCAAACCATCAGGAATTTTGTTAGAACAACCTCAAAATGTATCCAGAAACTGAGCAGTTCTCACCATATCTACTGTTACCTGTAGATGATCCAAACCACCATCATCTCTAGCCTGACTTTTTACCAGGTGTTCCCGCTCCCACCCTTGCCTGTTTTCACTCTATTCTTAACATAGTAAGTAGTCAAAAGATAAGTCAGATGGTGCCACTCCTCTGCTCAGTCCCTCACTATCTCCTTCCTCTCCACAGCCCCCCCAACACATTCTACTGCAAACAAGAGCCAAGTTCCTTAAAATGGCCTACTAGCTCCCACATAATGTGGGCTTCTGTTAATCTCTGACCTCATCTCCAACTCTTGTCCTTTTTGCTCACTCCACAGCAGCCACACTGGCCTGTCCACCCTTCCTCAGATGGGCTTTGCCACTCCTGGGCTTTGGAGCCTTTGCACTAACTGGTCCTTCTGCCAGGAACAATACTTCCTTTATATATCAGCAAGGCGGACACCCTCACCTTTTTCATTTCTTTCTACCCAGCCTACCCTTTAGTAGAATTTAATGATCCCTTTCTTTCCTGGCATTTCCAATCCACCTTTACCCTGTTCTGTGTGAGCTTACCCCTGACGCCCCACCCCCCCACCCCTGCCGACCAGAGTAAGTATCACCTTCTAAGGTACTGCCTAATTTGTTATTTAAAAGGTTTACCTTTTATTTTCTGTTTTGTTTTTGTTTTTGTTTTTGTTTTTGTTTTCCCTGCAAAGGAGCTTGTGATTTGTTCATGTACCCCAGGTGACTGGGAACAGTGACTAGCACAAACTGACCTTTGTAAATGTGTGTCGAATGAGTGAATGGATGAATTGTCAGATAATCACAACGTCCAAAATAACATAGGCCTGGTTATTTTTGAAACTTTACAGGCTGAGAATGAATCCAAGGGCCTCCTTGGTCATAGTTACAGGAGGGATTTCAGGAGCTTCTCATACATTGCACACTTTGAGATAACATCTGCAAGGGTGTCATTTGTCACAAGGAACTGAGATAGAAGTGGGCCTGATTTTCACCAGCTGTTTATGGACTCTATCTTCCCCTCCAAATCTCCCTGTGGGAGCTTTATGTCTGTTGAGTGATGAGCAGTACGAATCTAGAGTCCACTTTCCCTCCCAAAATCTGTTCTGCAAGCCCTGGATTGCTCCAGAGCTATTCTTCTAATATAGCTCTGACTGAGTTGAGACCTTCCCTTGTGCAAGCGTCCTTGCACAGATTTTCAAAGAAATTCCATTAACTCTTTGATGTTTAACTGTTTCATGGCTCACAAGCCCTGGAGTAACCCATAGGTCTCAGTACATCTTCATAGCAATCACGCTTCTTCATCACCACCACTGCTTTCAAAATCATTTCCTTCAGAACACTGGAATTCTTTGCTTCTGCCAAAGGAAAGAGACAGAGGGATCCTGGCCCCTACCCACCTCACGGGGTGAATGTGAACCCAGGCAGAATCCATATCTCTCTTTCACCATGGTCATGGTCTGCTCTGTGCCTGACTGCTGGGGCCATGGCCACAAACACTGGGCCCAAGGAAGACCCTGCCCCCCTCAGCCTGTCTTCTTGCATGGGCAGATAGCTAACTGCTTGCTGCTTGTGTCTTATCTCAGACACTCTACGCTGCTCAAGGTGGAGTTCTGGTGACCCATCGTACCTTCTGGATTGGAAACAGCATCAGCCAGCAACGTTGCAGGCCCAGAAAGGTTGCTGTTTGGTTGGTTCACTGTGTGATAGCCAGGACCTGGGATTTGAGGATTGATGGTATGTTCAGGGTAGTGACGTTTCTGAGCAATGTGCTATGATGGAGAAGGTACATTTGTCTTGGAAGGAAATATTCATTCTACACATAGCAGCCCCTGAAAGATGCCCAGCAATTGGGGCCGCAATAATTCAGAGTGAAGGAACATCCACAGCTGATCCCCAAATGCCTTATTAACCTTATTTTCCCATGCCTCCTCACCCCACCCCAGCATGCTCCTTCTCACTTTTACCCTTGGGTTGTGGTAGAGTTTGAAGACAGAGGACTTCCCCAAGGCCGAGTGGAGCCCCAGGTGCCCTGGTGATGCAGTCTGTTGTTTTACTATAATAGTGTGGGCTTCAGACTTGCTTGGCCCTGGCCCTGGGTTCATGTCCAAGGCTGTCACTGACCAATCAGGCGATCTTAGCAACTTGCTTCTGATAGCTGACCCTGAGTTTCCTCCTCTGTAAACTTGGCCTACCTTGCTGGTCTGTTGCAAACATTGGAGACAATGTATGAAAACAACCATCAAAGTGCCTGGCACGATTTAGGCACTCAGGAAATGGCAGCTGCCACTCTTGCTATGTACTGGGGACTTTTGAGCTCTCTATCTCTGAGCCCCCTAAACAACTGGAGTATTCTAGGACCCAGAAACTCAATCCACTTCAGAGGCCTTCTGGCAACTAAAACTGCAGCTTTTCCACTCACTGTGTGGAAACTCTGCTGGGATAGGGCCAGCTTGGGTTGTTGACTTACACAGCAAGAGGTTCCCAGCTTGTGTCCCCTCTGGATACTGCTCAAAGCTCAAAGAATTTATGTAAATGAAACAATGAATATTCTCTTTTTCTCACCACCTTCCAGAAGCTCCTTTCCCTGCCTCTCCCTCGGCCCTGTCATTCATTTCACAGCCACCGGAAATCCCACCCTTGCTCAGCTTTTACCTAATCAAATGAAGATTAACTCTTTGTGGTACCGAAGTAGTGTGTTGTTGGGGGGTGGGGGGGGTGGTGCAAAGGGGTGGGAGATACACTAAACCTCCAGGCCAAGGGATGAGTGAATCTGGATCATTAATTGCTTCCTTGCTGGACTAAGGCAGGTCACCCAAGCCTCTGCGCCTCCCTGTGGAGCCTCCTGCCGGAGGCCTTCAGGATTCCAGCAGTCATCTCTTTTACAGTGCAGCTTGCAGTATACTCCCACTCTTTCTCCCTTTGTACTGGGTACTACTGGTTCTCTGGCTGAATTAAGCTTCTTGGCCCACACTTGCAAATAACCATTTTAGACAATTGGATGATTATTCCTCACCAGAGCCAAAGAAAACATAGATTCAGACAGGTTTTGGAAGGACATTATTTCTTCCCCTGAGTTAGCTGGAGCTTCCTGTAAAACAGGGGTAATCTTACTGACCTGGCAGAGATATGTGGCAAGCCCCTGGTACAGAGGAGATGCTCAATAAATCTTTGCTCTGCAGGCTCTCCCACTTACTAGCTGACTGACTTGGTGCTGACTGATTTGTACGAGCCCCTTTTCTATAAAAGGGAGAGAATTTAAAGTCAGCCTTGTTCCCCAAAGGATTTGAGGGTGAAGTTGGGGTTACTGAGACCTGTCCCATGGACTTTGCATGTTTCTTTTGAAGACAGAGACCTTGTGAGTGCATCGGCAGGCAGACATGGACAGCAGGGTGGCCTATGGATAACCACTCTGGATTTGCAGGGACCAGATGTGGGGTCTTGCCTAGGATCTGTCACTCGCCACCCCTGTGGCTCTAGACAGGAAAGTCACTTAGTAATCCGAACCTCAGATTCATACCTTATCTACCTCTGGAGGTGGCATTGGCAAATAGGGCTCCTCTGGGGCCAGAAACATGCCTTTTCATTTTCTGCAGCCCCAGTTTCTATCACACCGCCTGAATCATAGAAGGTTCTCACTCTTTTCTTGTTTGCTGAATGGAATTTGGAGCTGCTGAGGTGTCATACTTCCCACTTTTGTTTGAAGCCTCCTTTGTCTGCAGGCTGATGTCTATGGGTCCCTGGGCCTTTGCCAGAAAGCCATTTGCTAGCCTACCCTGGCTCCAGTGACTTTACCTTGCACACAGCTGGAAACAGGATAAGACTGACTGGAGGCAAAAGAAAGAAGGTACCCTGGCCACTCTCCTGTGTATGATAGCTGCTCCCTCTGAGCCCCACAAAGCTAGGTGAGGCACCTCTCCTTGGAGTTCCCTATTAGAGGACTTGGTTCACACAGTGTTTAGTTTTAAGGGTAGATGTGGTAGACTTTGGGGGTGGCCAGAACATCTTATGTATGTTCTTTGCCTATAGCTGAAAAGAATGTGAAGGATGACTCCTACATCTCCAGATTTGCTGTAGGGTGAGATAGAGGATTCAGAACTCCCTGGTGATAGAGTAGATTGGAAGGACATTGAGCTCCTTGGTACAATGAGGTGAGAAAGTGTGAAAGCTCCTGGAGGTGGGCAGAAACTTGATACCACACGCTTGTGCACCATGAGCCACCATGCCAGGTAGCCCTCTGGACTCCCTACCCTGGCTGAAGGAGAGTCAAAGTGCTAACTCTGCTCCCCTCCCACCCCAAAATGCATACACCCCCCCCCCTACACACACACTTTTAAAACAATTAGCACACCTTAACAAACTGTAGTTTCTGAGAGAAGTGCCAGGTTACCTTCCAGAGATGCCACAGGTCGAGTCTTCTCTCTGACTCATCCAAGAGGCTCTGTTTTTTTTTTTTTTTGCTTTTTTAAATTATTATTATTCCAGGATTATCATTATTATTAACCATCTTTGTTCTTATTAAAATCAGCCATAGCTCCCACCCTTTGAGGCTCTAGCTTCTGCTCACCTTTTCTCCACCTTATTTCTTTTTCTCCGCTGTCCCCTTGACATAACCTTAATCGTTCAGTGGAGAATTTGTTGTTTCCCTAATGTCCACGCTGCCTTTACTGCCTCCATAATTACTCCCTTCCCCATCTTCAATATTATTTTCAGACCTCAGGTTGTCATCTCACCAAGAATTTTCTGACAGTCCCATCTTTTTAATTTCTGTAGTACCCCACAATGTCCTTTTTCCTGCAACCACCCCTCTCTCCCCGGCCCTCTTCTCAAGCCGATTTAAGTGTATTTTCTATTTCTACAGTACCCCATGATAACCCCTTCCCTTTGCCAATGCCCCCTCCCTCCAAGCCGGGTTAGGTATCCAAAAATACCTAATACACAGTATTTTCCCAGAATGCTTTGCTGCCCCTTTCATATTCCCCCAAACTTATTTAAGCATCTCTTGGGTTCTCA
>NW_023270082.1:0-13581 GCF_011800145.1 Mirounga leonina
CCGGCTGGTGCTTGCTTGGTGATCCATGCTTGGGTGGGGACAATAACATGCCCACCAAGCTCCTTCTAAATCTACGATGCTGTGGCTCTGGTAAGACTGCCTGGATGGTGTCCCGTGAACCCCCCAAACCGCAGTGTCCCCTGACTCCTTGCCCAATATCCAGAGAGCCCTGCGTGATCTGGTCTAGACATGCTCCCCAGTGTGCACCCCTTAGCCCACTCCAGCCTCTGTAGGGCTTTCGTCCCCCAGGGAGCCCGGCAGGAATTTGCCCCTCAGAACACCTGCCGTCCCTCCCTATGACCCCCATCCAGGATGGCCTCACCTCCAAGCCTGGGCTCAAAGGCTCCTTACTCTGGCTCCTCTGTAAGCTCAGGCTTTGGGTCAGATTGAGCTGGGTTCAAACCCACAGCAGGGCCATGTTACGGCCCTGTGACTGGCAATCTCCTGTGGGAACTCCTGGGACCTCAGTTTTCTACTTTGGAGATGGGGTCAGTGACTCCCACCTGAGGAGGATGGGTTGGGGTTGAAAGCAGGGAGATGAAGGTGTTTGAGTGCCGGATTTTGGGGAGAGGGGCTGCTGCCAGGAAGACAGGGGGAGGGGATGTAGAGGAGGAAAAGGCGGCCTGACCTCCTCCCTGCCACACGTGTCCCCATCACCCTCCGCTGACCCCCCCCGCCATGCCCTGAGACGAACACTGAAGTGGAACGTGGGGGCCAGGACGGTAGCGGGGGTAGATTTCATTTCTCTCTAGTCCCCAGGTCTCCATGTCCACTCAGCCCAGCGGCCCTGCCTGGCGGGACTGGGGCTGGCCCCTGGCCTAAGAGGACGTGAGGGTCACTGAGCAGGCAGTGGAGTTCGGGACACGGAGGACCAAGGCCACAGCCAGCCCCTTGGGGTTGTGCAGGCCTGCTGGCAGGTGGGGTCCCGCACAGGCGCCGTCTGCTGGGCCGTGTGCGCCTGCGCAGGATCCACCTGCCTCCAACCCACCGTTGGTGGGAGGGCCCCGCCTACCCAGAGTGCACCTGCGCCACGTCCACCCAAAAGGTGGGAGCCGACCGGCCACGCCGGGCCACGCTAACGAAGTTCCTCCTCCAAGCCCTCATGGGACAGTCGGCAAACTGAGGGCAGGAGAGGCAGGGACTGGCCTGGGACCCACCAACTGAGCAGAGGCTAGAGGAACAGGGAGGGTTCCAGCTTCCGAGGCCAAGCTTCACCTCGCATGGGGTTTCCTTTGGGAACGAAGGCCCCTAAGATCTGGGGGACCCCTGCCCACACTCCCATGTGGGGCCCTTTCCTCTGGTCACCCTCGCGTGGGCACAGGTACGCACAAGGCTCTCTGCATGCACGCGCACACGCGCACACACACACTCACACACACACACACACACAAACTCCCCAGGGGCGTCCAAGGGGGCGTGGACCCTGGAGGGTACAAGGGGGAAAGAAGGAGGAGGTTGGAGGCAGCTGGGCCGTGGGCTGTGGGCATTGTCTCCTGGGAACATGCCCGGGGCCGTAGCATGGGGCTCGGGGGAGACATGCCAGGCTGATGGCCAGGGTGTCCCCAAGATGCCCAAGGGCTGTCACAGGCACCCACATTCTAGAGACAGCCCCCTTGCTACTCACTTCACTTGGCTGGAGATGCTGCAATCCTGCTGTATCACGATGTCCCCAGGATGTGGTCTCAGCAAAGCCGACAGTGAGAGCCGTTGCCTCCACTGCAGACCTGGGGTCAGGTCCCACCCCTGACACTTCTGGCCATTTGCCTGGAGGGGCCCAAAGGGAACACAGGGAGGCCCAGAACCAGCCAGGCAAGCCAGATACCGCTGTGATCCGACCGTGCAGCCCAGCGCCCCTCTGTGTGTGTGTGTGTGTGTGTGTGCAGAGGTCTCGGGCAGGGTAGCCCACGCTGAGCAAGAGCAGGGTGATGAGGGGCCAGATGCGTGGTGGGTGGATCATGTTGACACCCCGGGTCACGGCTGGCTGGGTGGGACGGGCTGTGCTGGGGCGGCCTCCTTCTCCCCAGGGTTGATCCTGCGCCCTGTCGATACATGTCACTGCACCCCGGGCGCAGGGCTGTGCCCGCACGGGGCTGTGTCTGATCTTGGGGCTGCAGTGGGGCTGGGCAGGAGGACGGTGAGGACGGCCGGGCAGGGCTGTGATGCCTCCGGGCCGGGCGCCGCTCACTGTCTTCGCAGAGCCCAATGGAAGAAATTGGGGACAAGCTGGTCAACAGGAGCCTCACTCGACGGCTCCCCTGCATGGGGCCCGTGCACCAGGCAGTCGGTAAGGGCTGGTGCGGGCTCAGGGGGAGTGTGGGGATGAGGGCACTCCAGGACCGGGCTCGGGGAGGGCCGGGAGGGTCTCCTGCCCTGACGCCATCCGGGACACTGACGACCCGGGGTGCCACGACGGCTGTGCCCCTTACGTGGCCATGATCTCAACCCAAGGGGTCTGGGCTGTTCCCATCACAGACACACACACACAGACACACACGCCAAACACACACACACACCCAGTCCTTCAAACACATACACACACACCTGGTCCTTCACACACAGACACACACACCCGGTCCAGCCCCAGCCTTGGCCAGGTACAAAATCACCCTTCACATACGTGGAAGGTGATCCGAACAAATTTGGATATTCTGTTGCACTTCAGGACACGGACAGAAATAGTTTTGCAATTTCTGTGTTGTGAATTGTCCCTCCTTTATCCACAGATCAGCCCCACCGTGAACCTGAGTGGTCCCTGCCGCTGGGGGCGAGCCAGAGGCTGTGGGCGGTCCGTGCTGACAGCCTGAGGAAGCTGGTGGAGCCGGGCCAGGCCCTCTCCTGTGGCCCCTCTCCCGGAGCACCTCCCAGAGGAACGCCTCCCCAGCCCTTCCCACACCTGCTGCTTACCAAGGTGAGCAGGGCCCCCCGTCCCGCCCGGAGGCTCCCCCTCACCTGCGGGCCCTGTGTCTCGGGCCTGCCACGTCCCCTCTCCGAACCTCAGGTGTCTCCTGGGGACCCTGCGTGCCACGAGGCCAGGCCCCACACACGGGGTTGCCGTCGGGCCTGTTGGGACCGCTCCCCGACCCTGTGGCTGGCCCACGGGGAGGGTGGCCTGGGGCTGAGGCGGTTCCTCTCCACCGTGAAGGAGCTCTCTGCCCCAAGCCTCGCTGTCCTGTGTCCCAGGCAAAGCCGCACTCCTGGCTGTGAGAAGGTTTCAGATTCCATCTGGGGCTCCCATCCTGGGTGGAGCCAGAGCAGGGATCCCTGGGATTGGCAGAGGGGCCCCAGAGCCACTCAGACATCTGAAAGATGCTGGCTGGGCTTCATCGACTCCACACATGGACAGGAAGCCCCTTCTAGACATTTTCCCTACTTCAGGGAACAGGGCAGACAAATGTCCCTGCCCCGCGGGCCTCTTTCTAGGTGGGGGTCCGCCGCTAAGCCTAGACGACAAAGCAGACATGGGCACACGACGTTCCGTGGGACGCCCTGCCGGCCTCCTCTACATACGGATCCCTCTGCTCTCATTGTCCGAAGGATGACGGGCCCTAGGACGAAGAAGAGCCCTTGTCTCCGAGGTGGTGAGGGAACGCGGGAGACCGGTCAGGTGCGGAGCCGTGGGTCTTGTGCACACCCGCCGCACGGCTGGGTCATGGTCCAGGAGGTGTGGGCAGGTCGTCTGTGCACACCTGGCCATGACACACCTGGCTGGCCCTCTCGGTGGGGAGGCCTGCGTGCCTGGTGCACCTGTCCCCCACCTACCCCTGGAGGAGGAGCCACGTTCAAGCCTTTCCATGTCCGACCCTCAGGGACAGTTGGGAACCTGGGTCAAGAGAGGCAGGGACTGGCCCAGGACAAATGAGGGGTGCAGAGTCCAAGGAGCTGCTGTCCAGTCCCAACCCTCCCATGAGGTTTGCTTTGGGGGTGAGAGCCCCTCAGATCCTCAGGAATAGCTACCCACCCCGTCCCATGTGGGGACATGACCTTGGCATCCCCAGGCACGTAGAGGCACATGCACCTGCACACCCACCCCCACACCCACACACACACCCACACACACACCACTCTGACTGCCCAGCTGGGGGTCAGAAGGGGAGGAAACCCTGGGAGTGAGGTGGGTGACAGGGGGGAAAGAAGAAACAGGTTGCAGACAGCTGGGCCATTGGGCAGGGCATCAGGACTCCTGGCAAGGACCCAGATCCATAGCATGGGGAGGGGAGACAGGCCAGGCTGAGGCTCAGGGGTCCCCAAGGGGCCCAGGGCGGTTGCCAGGGCACTGGGAGAGGACAGGGTCTGGGTTCCGGTGTCCATCACCAGCCTGGGCACTTGGAAGCAGGAAGAGATACCCACCCCCAAGTCCAGAGGGGCTCCAGCACAAAGGCCTCAGCTTACTCTTCTGTCACTTGGGCTGTAGAGATGCAGTGTCCCTAGGGTCCCACAGGCTTGTGGGAGAGCCTGTTGGCCTTGGATCTCCATCCCCGACCCCCTGTGCTCCCAGTCCTGGGAAAATGCTTTGTACTCCCTCGAGGTCCTTCGGAGCAGGGGACAGACTGGGGGCTTGGGGGGCTGAGGACCTGGGTACGCAGAACGTGGCAGAGCACTGACCACTAGTCTGGGGACCAAGGCCAAGACCCTCCTTGTTGCAGCCTCCGGGTCTCCATTTGGAAGAGGTTCCAGATTCACTGCTCTGGTCCAGCTGACAAGGCCTTAGGAAGGAATGGAGCACCGGGACAGAAGAGGGAAACACGGACAAGGGAGGCTTCTGAGGTTTCTCACATCACCCCTGGAGTCCACAGATCCTGCTCCTGTGAGAGACACAGAGACAGAGACAGAAACAGAGAAGGAGACAGAGAATGAACACACGACAGAGGGAACCAGAAGAAGTCACAGACTTTCCTCCATCAGCTTGGAAATGACATCCCAGCATTTGGCCCCATTCTCTTCCTGAAAGCGCAGTCACACAGGCCATCCACCCCGGAGGGGAGGGGATTCCACAGGGATGTGTGAGCAGGATGCGGGAATGCCCGGGAACCACTGTGGGGACTGCCCAGCACATGGGCGCAGAGGAGGCCCCGGGGCCTGAGCCTAAACCTAATGGGAGCCCCTGGAAGTGTGCGTCACCAGGGGACAAGGTCGGAATCTGTTCATTGCAACCTTCTCACAGGGGCTGGGAACAGGCAAGAAGGGGGTGGCTTTGCCCAGACCCCAGAGCAGACCCAGGCCCCTCTGAGCTGTGCTCCATGTCCCGCCCAGCCTCTGGCTCCTCCTTGCATTGCCCAGTGTGCCCCAGCCTCCTGTGATAGCAGGTCCGGAATGTATGTAGAGGTCCTACCCCTGATGGCGTCCCTAGTAGTAGAAGCCAGAACACCCCACTGTGCACATGGGGAGCCTGGGGAGGCCCTGAGAGGCACAGGGTCTTTCCAGGGTCACAGCCCTGGGCACGCACAGGAGCCAGTCTGAAGCCAGCTCTGTGTCCTTACAGCGGGGACACCGGCTGCACCCAGGCCTTGGGAAGGCTGTGGGTGGACTGTGAGGGAGTCACTGTATGGATGGGGCATGGGGGGAGGGGGAGCATTGAGCAGCTGGGGGAGGGGGCCCTCGGGGGTGGGGGTCTTGTGTGAGGAGGAAGTTGGGTAAGGGGACCACGGGCACTGGTGACCTCACTTCCCTGACAACAGAGTCCAACAGAATTTGGAACCCCGGTAACCAGGCACCCACATTCCAGAGATAGCCCCCTGCCCAGCTCATTTCTTTGGAGACCCTCCAAAAAAAGCATGTTCGGGTGCTGCTTCCCCAAATCTGGACGCTGCAGGCTGAAGAAAGAGCGCCCTGCAAACGCTGTCCCCGGCTGGGGATGTCGAATCAGGGCTCCCCACAGCCTCTGGCCATTTGGCCGGAAGGACAGAAAGGTGACACCAGGAGGCCCAGAGCCTGCCACCCAGCCCCACACGCTCTGATCTGCCTGTGCAGCCCCAGGCCCCCGTCCGTGTGTGTGTGTCTGTGCGTGTCTGTGTGTGAGTGTGCGTGTGTGTGCGTGTGTGTCTGTGGGTGTGCGTGCGTATGTGTGTGTAAAGAGGGGTCATGCGGGGTGGGGCCACCCTGAGCAGGAGCAGGCTGATGAGGGGTCAGATTCCCAGTGGGCAGGTCATGTTCAAGGTCGAGGCTGGCTGTGTGGGATGGGGTGTGCGGGCGCTGCCCCTTCTACCCAGGGTTTATCCCGATAGCCCTGCAGGGATGGGTCACTGCATCCCGGGTGCAGGGCTGTACACTCACAGGTCTGTGTCTGATCTGGGAGCAGCAGGGGGACTGGGCAGGAGGACAGTGAGGATGGCCGGGCAGGGCTGTGATGCCTCCAGCCGGCTACCCGTCCCTGTCTTTGCAGAAGGCCACGGATGACCTCCCGAGGCGGCTGGCGGACATGCCCTCCTCCCTGATGGAGGGGTTGACCCCACAGGCATCCCCAAAAACAAGTGCTGGGGATTGCCGGGCAAGACCTCCAACACCCCCCAGACCACTGTCCCAGGTGGTGGGTCATCGGACAGCGGTCCAGGAGCCGGAGCCCACGGAGACCGAGCCCGAGGGTGAGAAGGCTGGGGCTGGGTGTTTGTGGTGTGTGGGGATGGGTCGGTGCTGGCCCCACAGGGACGAGCCCCCAGAGCCTGGTGTGGGGCCTGGAGCAATGAGTGGGCTCAGAGCGCCCAGCGGGTGGACTGCGGTCGGGGAGACGGCCTGGGGAGGGCTCCTTCCTGGCTGCGGCTTCTCTGGGAGGCCCTGGGCTGGGTTCTGTCTCCGCAAAGGCCCACGGAGAGCGGGCTCCGGGTGAGCTTTTCTCCTCTCACAGCTGCCCCACCACCTGAGGAGCTAGACCCGGTTGCAACTCCATCGGCAGCTCTGGACGGAGTGGTGGTGCCTGCATCGACCTCAGGAGGAGACCAGGAGCCGGCAGGTGACCCGGCACCCACCCACGGACAGCCTGACGTGGACCAGGAAGAACTTGCACCTGCCCCGGACCCAGCTCCTGCTACTGTTCCTGCCCCTGACCCAGCTCCTGCCCTGGTTCCTGCCCCTGACCCAGCTCCTGCCCTGAATCCTGCACCTGCCACTGCTCCAACCCAGCTCCTGATCCTCCTCCTACCCCTTCCCCTGCCCCTGCCAGAGCCACTGCCCCTTCCCCTGCCTGAGCTCCGGTTCCTGCTCCTTCTCCTGCTCCTCTCCCTGCCCCTGCCAGACTCTGCTGCCCCTTCCGCTGACCCTTCCTGAGCTCCTGTTCTTGTCCCTGACCCTGCTCCTGCTCATAACCCTACCCCTGCCAGACCTGCTGCCCCTTCCCCTGCCCCTGCCTGAGCTCCTGTTCCTGCTCCTTTTCCTGCTCCTGCTTCTGCCCCTTCCCCTGCCAGACCTGCTGCCCCTGCCCCTGCCCCTGCCCCTGCCTGAGCTCCTGTTCCTGCTCCTTTTCCTGCTCCTGCTCCTGCCCCTTCCCCTGCCAGACCTGCTGCCCCTGCCCCTGCCTAAGCTCCTGTTCCTGCTCCTTCTGCCGCTGCCCCTGCCCCTGCGCCTGCCGGAGCTCCTGTTCCTGCTCCTTACCCAGGTCCTGCCCTAGATCCTGCACCTGCCACGACTGCTGATCCTATCCCTCCCCTTGCCCCTGCCCCTGGCCCTGCTCTACACCTGGCCCTGCCCCAGGCCCTGCCCCTATCCCAACCCCTGCCCCTACTCCTGCTCCCGCAGGGCTCCCAGAGCCACATCCAGAGCCCACAGCCCTGCGGGGAGAGCTCCTTGTACAATTACCCTTAGGTCCATCGCCGGACCCTGACGCCCCGCCAGATTGTTTCATCCCCTCCCCCTATGTTCTTTCTCTCTGGTTCATATTGTTCTGGTTCATATTGTTCATTTTCATGTTCTGTATACTGTTTATTATTTGTTTTAAATAAAATTACTTGTTTTCAACTGAACATGTGTTGAGCATAAGTACATTCCCAACGCTGTGCCGCCACACCACAGAAGATTGCTGCGGAATATCTCATGTCTCAAAGGAGTCCCCGAACCAGAAGCCCCCCTGCCCATTTCTCCCCCAGCCCAGACCCTGGAAACCCCTAAGCTGCTTTCTCTCCCTATTCTTTTACTTGTTCTGGATGTTTCTGTATGTTGAATCATGCAATAGGAGCCTTTGTGTCTGCCCACCTATTTTCAAAGGGGACTCGTTTTCTTCTGTTTATTTGTCATAAAATTTCCCTTATTCGATATTGAAATCCCCGATTGATTACAGATCAGATGTAATCATAGAGGCCACTTTAGGAATTATGGGCACAGGGGCGCCTGGGTGGCTCAGTCGTTAAGCATCTGCCTTCGGCTCAGGTCATGATCTCAGGGTCCTGGGATCGAGCCCCGCATTGGGCTCCCTGCTGATGGGAACCCTGCTTCTCCCTCTCCCACTCTCCTTGCTCGTGATCTCTCTCCCTCTCACTCTCTCTCGCAAATAAATAAAATCTTTTTTAAAAAAAGGAATTATGGGCACAATCTCGGGGCAGAGACCCCTGTACCTGCTGGGACACCACAGCCTGACCCCAGACAGGAAACGGCTGGTTACTCCTGTGGCCCACACAGAAACCAGGGAAACGCAGAAAGCTGGAAGACACACCACAAAGCAAGACCAGAGAAAGGTTTCACCTGACTCTGGTACAAACCACGCTCCAAGTCACTGGGTTCCACAGGGATGGAGACCAAACACATGCCAGTCCAAGGGGGAGGATAGGCATGCAGGGAATATGTGTCAGAGATGTGGAGCTCCCGGGGAAGGATTCCGGCAAAGGAAACCCTATGGAGGCAGCGCTCATCACCCTCAGACTGGCAGGTGTCTGGTCTGGGGAGAACGTGAGGAAGTGGAGGTCCAATGCAGGTCCCCTGGAGGAAAGGGTGACGGGCACCCCTGTCTGGGAGAACAGTGAGCATCACCCATCCCAGGCTGCAGGTGCACCCATCACCTGGCATGCTCGGCCTCGGACTCACCACCGGAAACTCTGGCTCGGTTTTTCACAGATCTGCTTTCAGGAGTGTTCATCACAGCGGTGGTGGAGAGAGCAGGGAATGGAACAACGCTAATGCCCAAGGAGATGGATAGGATCCATGGTCCCAGTCCTCATGATAGAATGCCCTGTAGCCACTGTCACATTGTCTTTCGGGGCACAGGATCCGGGAAGCCCCTCCTAAGACCCCTCCTGCAACCCTGTTCCTGGGAACATTGAGAATTGTTTGAGGAGGAGGTGGAGAGGATCCAGGATGACACCGGGTCCAAGGAGAAGGAAGGTCAGCACTGGGAGGACAGATGGACGTGCCCTGAGCCACCATCCAGGACCCAGGCTGAGATGCCCTCGGACCTCACCCCAAATAATGGCTCCTGAGGTACAGATCCAGCTTCTGTGGTTTCACTCCCTCCCTCCCTACGTCATTTATTCACTCATTCATTCCCCCCTCTCCTTCCCCTCCACTCCTCCCTTCCCTCCCCCACTCCCTCCCTCCCTGCCTCTCTGCCTCCCTCCCATCCTCCCTGCCTCCCTCCCTCCCCTCTACCCCTCCCATCCTCCCTTTCCTCCTGCCTTTCTCCCCTCCCCCTCCCCATCCTGCCTCCCTCCCATCCTCCCTTCCCTTCTCCCTCTCTCCCCTCCTTCTCTCCCATCATCCCTCCCTCTCTCTTTCCCTCACTCCCATCCTCCCTCATTCAGCACAGGATCTGGGGTCCCTGCTGGGTACTGAGCACTGGGGCTTCATCAGTGAGCACCCCCCAACCCACATGGTCACGTCCACTGTGGGAGGTGATGGGGGGCAGTCCTCACGGCTAGCTCTGGCGATGAGCACTAGGAATCTGCTCCTGGAAACAGGCCAGTCGTACAAAGAAAAGAATGGAGAGACCCGTGTTTAGCACCTCCTCTAGAAAAATCTCGTCCTGAAAAGTGATGAAAAGTAAGTATGTCCTAGACTTCATGCCATGTGAGTTCTAATGGCAGGTACGCACTGATTCCTAGAACCAACAAAGAGTAAATCATCCAGTGTCAACTGGGGAGTTGTGACACAATTTTTCTGACCAAATGACAGCATTTCAGCCAACATCTCCAGGGCCTCCGAGTTTCCCCAAGGGTCTCTGTGATCCTTTGATCCTTCCATCAACCTCCTTGGGAAGCTCTGTCCTGTCCTCTTCCTTGTCTCCTGCCTCTTCTGAGACCCTTCTGTGGCTTCCCCCTCCCCCACTAGCCAGGGCCGCCCTCACCAGGATTCCCCATGCCCCTTGGCTGGGCGCCCGCACCCCACACTGAGCCCCATGAGCCCAGCGCCTTCTGCAAGGCCTGTGCACTCCCTCTGGGGTCACTTGGCATCTCCCCTTACAGCGACCTGCATCGTCCTGTGCTGAGTCTCCTCTGAGCAGTCTGTGAGGCCGGCCTGTGCCCGTGTCACGGGAACAGAAGCGAGAGTCCAGAACGTCCAGATGACCTGCTCCCAGTTCCAGCGTGTGGAGCCTGGGCCAAGGATGGTACACGAGCAGAGGAGGACTCGGACCCAGGGAGCCTGAGGGAGGATGTGGCACATTGAGCCCATAGGATGAGAGTGAGCAATGTGCGGGCCTGGTGCTCAGACCTGCTGGGAGACCACATTGCACTGACTGTGTCCACAGGGCTGGAGGTTTTCAGGGTATCCACCCTCCCATGCTGCAGGCTGGCAGTGACTGGCAGGGGAGGAGGCACCTGGTGCAGGATACAGCCCTCAGGCAGAGAGGAGGGGGCAGGCGCTCCCCCAGCAGCTGGAGGAACTCGGGATAGCCACTTTCCCAGGCTGCAGCCTGGCAGTGGCTGGCAGGAGAGGAGGCACCTGGTGTGAGAGAGAGCCCTCAGGCAGAGAGGAGGGGGCAGGCGCTCCCCCAGCACCTGTAGGAACTCGGGGTAGCCACCCTCCCACCCTCCCAGGCTGCAGGGTGGCAGTGACTGGCAGGGGAGGAGGCACACCTCGTGCAGGAGAGAGCCCTCAGGCAGAGAGGAGGGGGCAGGCTCTCCCCCAGCAGCAGGTGCATTTGGGCAGGCTGAGGGGGCATCAGTGGACAGCAGTGCCTGCAGCTGGGGTCTCCACACAGACCCCCTCCTCAGCCTCAGCACAAGCTTGTCCGGATGACCTTTGTCCCCCAAACACAAAGTCTGACCCAGGACCCCCCTCAAGCCCTGACTCCCAATCCTTTCTACTCAGCTCAAGTGACAAGAAATGGCCAATAGTTTAGGTCGTGTTGGGTGCACAGGGACATTTGCTTTTCTGGCCCATGCTGTAACGTTGCTGGCATTTTAAAGATCTCAGGGCTTTGATTCAAAAACGGCAGGATGCCGGGGACCCCAGACAGCTTTCTGGAAACCTGCCTCTGGGCCTTGAAGCCCTCCCATCCCACCAGCGCTCAGAATCCCACCCGCTGCTCAGAATCCCTCCAAGCCACAGACCCACAGTTTTGAGTCCTCAGATGGCCCAGGCGACGTGCCTTCAAAAAGTGATCCCGGTGGGGCTGCAGGACACACTGCGGATTCCAGCAAATCCCCCTCCCAGAAAGTGAGGGTACCACTGGACAAACTGTCCAAAAACAGCCAGGTCAGGGTCCCAGGAAGACACCAGAGGCACAGGAGTAACTGAGGAGCATCTGAAGGCCAGGTAGGGACAGTGAGAATCTCTGGTGTTTTTGCCTAGGGGCAGCTCCGGTCCCCCTAAACCCTCAGTGGAATGGCTTTACTGGGGCATTGGGGGGAACCATGCCTGGAGGACCCGTGGCTCCACTGTCCGAGGTCACCGACTTGGTCAGTGCACAGGTGGGGAAAACCGGCCACACCCCGAAGAATTTCTAGAAACAGTAGCCATCTCAGTGGTGGCTGACCTGGGAGGTCAACCTTTCAGCTGCCTGAGGTGAGATCGAGCCACAGACCAGCACACTAGCCAGAAATGGAAGAAGGAGAACCAGTTCTTCATTTCATAGTTTCTAAGTCACTGGTTTGTTCCTACGGTTAGTATATTTTGCATCCTGGGAAATCTCTGCCTGTCTAAGGTCTTGAAACTGTTCTCCTCATGTTCTCTGCTGGAGAGGTTCTTGCAAAATCTCTGGTTTATAGGTAAAAATCATCTGGAATTGACTTTGGTTGGCACACCCATGCTGGGAAAAGGATGAAGCTTCCCCAAAATACTAAAAATAGAACTCCCGTATGATCCCACTATCAGGTAGACCTTTTCAGGAAATAAAGTCAGTTTCTCGAAGTAAGATCTGCATTCCCCCACCCAATCTCCCTGAGGAGGGGCGGCCACCCTTAGCGACACTCCCCTTGAGGCAGATGCCTCCCTGGACAAGGGGCTACCCCAGGGCTGGAAGGTCTCCACGGCAGCACATCCAATGTCCTGGATACTAGGAGACAGAGTACAGCACCAGGCCAGTGAGGGTCAAGACACACTACCCCAAATATGGTACCTTGGCAAAATAAATACAGAAGCTAAAAGAACTTTTGCATAGAGCAAAGCAAGAAGGTCTCTCTGACCCCCAGCCATCAGCCCTTTTTCCCTTAAGCAGGTCAGAAGACTGCCATGTGGAACTTTCTCGCCCCGGACCACAGAGATGACATGCTTATCACCAGAGTCAAGGAATTTAGGACCACGGGGTCTATACAAACACACCTGGTTAAACTAACCCTTATCTTCCTAGTTACTTCTTTACCGTTTACGAGCCCTAGTCCAAACCCCTGCGTCTGTCGATTCTTCACACACTTACTGCTTCTTTGTCTAAAAGGTAGAAGAGCTGTCTGCTCCAGTCACCTCTGCTGGTCTTCATGGTCTTGTGAGGCTCCCACCAAAGCAACCAATACATTTTGCTTGCTTTTCTCCTGTTCATCTGTCTTTGTCAATTTCCAGACTCAGCCGGGGACCTTAACAGGGTTGAGGACAACTTTGTCCTCTCTTGCAGCCCTGTGGGGCAGGGGGTGGGGAGTCAGGAAAACCCATCCCATCTTCCTGGCTTTGGTTAAAACCGACCTCTGCCGGGAAGCAGCACAGGACTGTGCACGGCTGGGGGAGCCAGAGAGAGGCACGTGGAACATGTAGGAGCTACCTGACCCCCAGCCGGGGGACTTGGCCCCAGTGACAAGTCCAGGGTGTGATTATGAATATTATAATGGAAGCATCCTGAACATCAGACCTTCCCCACTCCAGGCCTCATGATTGCTGCTCGTTGTAGTTGCTACTGTTGGCTTAGTGACTTTTCTGAACTCACTTTGTCAAGTCTGTATTCTTTGCTGTGTGTGGCCACTGAATCCCTGTGCTGTTAACTCAGTGGTCAGCCAGTGGCTGGGCAGAGAGGTCACCCCTGTTTCCGAGCTATGGGCTACAGACTGGAAGTCCCCACAACCTCCTCTTCAGGTTTGAATAATCTGCTCCAGTGGCTCATGGAACTCAGAGAAACATGTTACTTACTAGATGACCAGTTCATTAAAAGGACAGAACTCAGAGCCAGGCAGCTGGAATCGATGAGCAGGGCAAGGTGTGTAGAAGAAGCTCGGGGCTCCCCCGCTCTCTGAGTTAAAGAGG
>NW_023270083.1:0-1486 GCF_011800145.1 Mirounga leonina
CCCCGCTTGTTGGCCTTGGACGTTATCGCGGTACGTGCAGAGACGGATTTGATGTGCACCTTTCTGGGGGTGTGTGTCAATCCCCCCCCCCTTCCTGTCCTGAGCTTTCTTCGTATGCTTCAGAGAGACCTCCTCCTCCCCTTAAAATGATAGAAGAGAGAAGGTTCATCCGTGGTGGTTGTCGGAGTACTCGCTTGGTCTCGGTTTTACGGTCCTTGCCCGCCGAAATGTGTCTTAAGTCCTCCCGGAAGCCCGGGCGCCGCAGGTGTGCCGCTGTGGGAGGCCCGTGCCCCACGAGATCGGGCGGCCGGGCGGCCGGGCTGTGCGCCTTCGCGGGCCCGCGATCCGGATCTGCCTCGTTGTTGTTCGCGCCGGTTGTCGGGTGCCACCTGGCGGCCGCTTTTAGATAGCGTGTCCCCGCCGGAGTGTCAGCGATGTCGGCAAGGGATTGTATTTGGCCGCGGTTCCCGAGGCGGAGTACCGGGAGGCCGGCGACGCTAGCGAGATCGGCCCGCTGTCTCCGGGCCACCGGCGCGACCTCCGCTCGCGGGAGATTGAGCCTCCAGGTTTGTGGGCTGGTGGTGGCGCCGCCGCCGCCGCCTCGCTCCCGGAGAGCCACGCTAGGGTGGCCGCCTGGACGGGTCGACCAGCACCCGCCGGTGCCCCCTCCTCCGCCCGCGGGAATGGGAGAGGCTGCGTCGGGCGCCCGGACGCCATCCGGCCCGTGGCTCCGGTCGGTCGTTGGGCCTTCCGTGTCACGCTCGGGCGGTTGGGGACCGGCCTGAGCCTTGCGGGGAAGCCCATGGATGGCGCGACGGGCCCGGCCGCGGGCACGCGTGGGGTCCCGGTCATCGGACCCGATATATTTTTTTTTTTTTTTAAGGTTTTTATTTATTTATTTATTTATTTGAGAGAGAGAGAATGAGAGACAGAGAGCATGAGAGGGAGGAGGGTCAGAGGGAGAAGCAGACTCCCCGCCGAGCAGGGAGCCCGATGCGGGACTCGATCCCGGGACTCCAGGATCATGACCCGAGCCGAAGGCAGTCGCTTAACCAACTGAGCCACCCAGGCGCCCCGGACCCGATATTCTTAACAAGTTTTCCGAGGCCCGCTGCGGAGGTGGGGACCCGACCGGGTCGGGCCGGGCCGGGCCGGGCCGCGAGGGCCCCAGGGGCCCGGCTGCGGTTCCCGTTGAGGTCCGGCCTTCGGGGGGACGCCTCCGCGGCATCGCCCCCTTTCCTCAGTCCCGGCCGGGAGTCGGGGACCGGCCTGGGGCGGTCCTGAGGCCCGGGGAGGAGGGCGTCCGCAGGGGCCTCCACAGAACTTGGTGAGAATTTCTAAAGTCCCGATTTGGGGACGAAAGGAGGACCCGGGGGCGGGCCTATCCGGGCCGCTCCACCTCCCGCCAAGTCCCTACTCGCTGCCGGCTGCCACCACGTTCCGGGGGTCGACCAGATGGCCCTGGGGGGGGGGGGGGGGGGGGGGG
>NW_023270083.1:1586-13684 GCF_011800145.1 Mirounga leonina
GGGCGGGCTCCGGGGGGAGACGGGGGCGATGGATTAGTGCTTGGGGCCCGTGGCCGGGACACGGTCCCAGGAGATCCCGGTGACCTGTGGCTAGGCCACGCCAGGCGGCGCGGCTATTTTCTCGCCCGAAATGAGCCCTTTTTGCCGCCAGGTAGGTGCTGGCACGTTATGTTTGGGCGATCCTCTCCTTAAGAGAGGTGGGCTTCTGGGCGTGTGGCGGGGCTCCGGGCTTGACAGGAATGCGAAGCCCGGCTCTGCCGTCGCTGGCCTGAGCCGTCCGCGTGGGCCTGTGCGCCGGCTCCTGTGCCTCCAGGTGGCCCAGGCCGTTGGTGCCGCCTCCGGTCTCCAGCACCCGAGGGCGGTTGTGGGCAGGTGGCGCGTGGGTCCTTTACCCTGTGTCCTCCACTCTGCGGGCACCCGGCTGTGGTCGTGACAACCTCCCGTCCCGCAAGGCTCCGTGCCGCGTGTCAGGCGTTCCTCTCTCTCGGGTTGTCCGGCTGTTCCTGCCCTGGGGTTTTCGAGGGGGTGTCGGTGAGGCCGAAAAAAAACAAAACAAAACAGGCTCCCCCTCGGGTTGCTGTCCTCACCGGCTTCTCCCCTCCTCGGGCTCCTCTCGGCGCTTGTGTTTTGCCAGATCGATGTGGTGCTCTCGCGCTCTCCCGGGCCGGGCCTAAGCCGCGCCAGACGAGGGACGGACGTTCATGGCGAATGGGACCGCTCTTCTCGTTCTGCCCGCGGGCCCCTCGCTCTCCTTCGCCTCTGCCCGCCGTGGCGGTGAGGTGGGGGGTGCGGGGGGGGTGTGTGCAGGCTCCGGCCCGACCCCGCCTTCCCGTGTTCTGCCTGACGGCGCTCGCGGGCCCGGGGTCCCCCGACGCAGCGGACACTCTCGCTTGCCTTCCCTGGCTTCGTGTGGTGCGCGGTCCTCCCCGCCACGGGGAGGGCCGTCCCGGCGCCGCGCTGCTCACGCGCTTGGGCGTGCTGAGCGCGTTGTGCGCGTGGCCCTCCGTGGTGCCCCTGGAGCGCTCCAGGTCGTCTCAGGTGCCTGAGGTTGAGCCGGTAGCGTCGTTTCCTTTTCTCCACAAAACCTCTCCGTTGGGCCTCCACTGTCGTGTTTGAGGAGCGTGTGGTGGGTTGGTAAGTGAGGCCTCCCCGCATGTTTCATGGCGCCTCGTCATATGCCGTCGCAATAGGTGCTGGTGCTGTGTGGACTGGACTTGGTGGTCCGGCCTTGTTCTTGTAGGGTAGGCACACGCCCTTGCTTTTCTTTTTCTTCCGGTGGATCGGGTCGACCAGCGCTCTGGTCGCCCTCGCGGCGTGCGAGACCTCCTGTGTCTGGGGAGCGTGGCTCGATCAATGCTCCTGCCGACGGCCGGGCCTGAGGCCTATGACTCAACCACGCTGTCGTAGGGAGCACTGGACGACTCGCGGGCCCCATCACGTGGTCGTAAGCGCGAAGCTAAGGTCAAAGGCCTCAGGCCTCGCGCTTACGCCCACGTGATGGAGGCCGCGAGTCGTCCAGCGCTCCCTACGACGGCGTGGCTGAGCCTTGGACTTTGTGTTCTGGGGTCTCGGGTCTCGTCTCCTGGACCTCGTGATGGTTGTGCCCATGTGTTCCAGCCCTTCGCCCTCCGCCCTCCGCCCTCCGGCAGCCCCTCCGAAGCGGCCCGTGATGTGATCGGGCGCCGGGGCGGCCGGGCTGTGCGCCTTCGCGCCCCCGCGATCCGGATCTGCCTCTTTGTTGTTCGCGCCGGTTGTCCGGCGCCACCTGGCGGCTCCTTTTAGATAGCGTCTCCTCGCCGGAGCGTCGGTGTTGTCTTCAAGGGATTGTATTTGGCCGCGGTTCAGGAGGCGGAGTACCGGGAGGCCGGCGACGCTAGCGAGATCGGCCCGCTCTCTCCGGGCCGTTGGCGCGCGCTCCGCTCGCAGGAGATTGAGCCTTTAGGTTTTTGGGGCTGTTGGTGGTACCGCCGCCTCGCTCCTGGAGAACAGCATTAAGGGGGTTGCCTGGCCGGCTCGACCAGCACTCTCCAATGCTTCTTTCTCAGTCTCTTGTCGTGCCCGATATTCTTACCAAGTTTCCAAGACCTGGTGTGGAGATGGGGACCGGGTTCGCCCGCGAAGGCATCAGGAGTCCGCCTGCGGTTCTCATTGAAGTCGGGCCTTTGGTGTACGCTTCCGCGTCATCGTTCTCTTTTGTCAGTCGTGGTTAAGAGTCGGGGACCGGCATGGGGCGTTCCTGAAGCACGTGGTGTAGAGCGCCTGCAGGGGCCTCCACAGAACTTTCTGTGAATTTCTAAGTTGCAATCTGTGGACGGTAGGCGGACCGTGGGGCGGGCATATCCAGGGCCCTCCACTTCTCGCCAACTCGCTGCTGACTGCCACCACGTTCCCCATTGGGGTGTGGGGTGTGGGCGAAAACCGGTGTCGATGGACTAGTGTTTGGCCCCCATAGGCGTGGTACGGTCGCAGGAGATCCGGGGAGCTATGTCTCGTCTCCGGCAGGCGGCGCGGGTATTTTCTCACCTGAAATGAGCCCTTTTTGTTGCCAGTTAGGTGTTGGCCCGTTGTAGTTTGGTTTTCTTGAGAGGAATCTGGGCGTGTGGTAGGGTTTCTGTCTTTACACCGTGATGCCAACCTGGGCTCTGCCCTCGCTGGCTGGAGCCATTCCCGTGGGTCTGTGCGCCGGTTTCTGTGCTTTCAGCTAGTCCATGCCGTTAGTGACTCCTCTGGTCTCCTGGATTTGAGGGCGTTGTGCGCAGATAAAGCGTGTGTTCTTTATTTTAGCCCTTGCACTCCATTTTCCCGAGCCCCGCTGCGGTGGAGATAACCCCCCGTGTACACAAAGCTTCGTGCCGCGTGTCAGGCGTTTTCCTTCCTCGTGTTGCCCGGTTTCTTTGTGTCGGGTTTTTGTGGGGTGCCAGTTAGGCTGAAGCAGTTTTGTTTGTTGTGCCCTGCGTGCTCTCACGCTTCGGGGACGCCTTTCGGTGTGTCTTTTGTAGTCGATGTGGTTCTGTGGTGCTCTTCCCGGCCGGGTTTAAGCCGCATTTAACGTGCGATGAACATTGATGACGAATGTGTTCGCTTTTTTCGCTGTTTGCAGTCTTGTCGCTCCTTCGCCTCCTCCCGCGGTGGTGGGGTGCGGCGGTGCGTGGGCGTGTGCAGACCGCGCCCCGACACCGCCTTCACGTGTTCTGCCTCACAGTGCTCTCGGGATCGGGGGTCCCGTGTTAGTAGCAAACACTCTCGCTTGCTTTTCCTGGGTTTGGATGCGGTGCGCGGTCCTCCGCACCACGTGGACGTCCGTCCCGACGTGGCCGTGCTCACCAGCTTGTGCTTGCTTAGCGCGTTGTGCTTGGCTTTCCGTGGTGCCCCTGGAGCGCTCCAGATCGTCTCAGGTGCATGAGGCCGAGCCGGTAGGGTCTTTTCACATTCCTAGCGACCCCCTTTGGTACACCACTGTGGGTGGCGGGTCTGAGGAGCTGGTGCGGAGTCGTTAAGGGAGGTCCACATCGCCCCCTCGTGGGACGCGTGCGCCGCTTCGTTACCTGTCGGAAGGTGGTGCTGTTGGGGAATGGACTTGGTGGGGCATATGAACGGTTGTGGCGGGCCCAGCCAGCGCTCTGGCACTTGGAGAGCCAAAAGCTGCCGCCTTTTTGCCTAGCATGCCGTGCCTGTCTCCCTTCCTGGTTGCCTCGCCGGAGACGCGAAAGTCCCCGCTGGTCGATGATGTGACCACGGCGTGCGTGGCGTAGCAAACGCGTTCTCCTTGTGGGGTCCCGGCCACGAGCGCTCTGGATTGCCATCTGTCCCTTGCCCCGCGGACCCATACATGCCTCCTCAGCCCTTGGTATAAAGCCTTTAAAACATCGTTCTGCAGAGCCCGGTCCGGGGGTGACCATTTGTGTGTGGGCGATGCGCCCTCGTTGAGAAAGCCTTCTCTAGCGATTCGAGAGGGTGCCTTGGGGTACCGGAACCCCCCCAGCCGCCGCCCCTCCTCTGCGCGTAGTGGCCACCATGCGTGGTGACTACGGTTGTTTTGGGCAGCGCTTCCGTCTGCGAGGGGGGTTTGACTTTGCTGGCCGTGCGGTGGGGCTGAGCGCCTCTCTGCTTATCGCGGCGTGCGCCTCCCCCCTACGACTCGGGGGAGGGTCCCGCCGGGCCTGGCCGCCGTCTGGAGCGTGGGGCTCCTGCGTGCGAGGGCGCACGCGCGGCGGCTCCGTCGTGTTTGTGTCTGCTGATGGGCTCAGGGGCGCCCCCGCGCGACGAGCGAGTGGCTGTCTGCGTACACGCTCCCGTCCCGAATCGCTGTTGGTGGCACCGTGTGCGCACAAGTTGGGTAGCTCCCGCCTTGGGACACTTCCCATGTTCGCGACTTCTGGGATGTGCCGGATTGACGGAACTTCAAGACGTGTCCCAGCGGTGTGGGCCTCGGTTTGCGTGGAAGCTCGCCAAGGGTGCTGAGGCCGGCTGGCGTCCTGGGCGTCGCGGGACCGCTCTCGTGCTGGTGGCCGTGGGATTCCTTGCGCGTTTACCTGGTGGCCCGTGTTGCGTCTTCGTTGGCACGCCTTTCCTCGAACCGGCACCCCCAAGCACTCCCGTGGCTCCCCTGCGGTGCTTCCCTTTTCCTGCTGCACCCTGTGAGCCGATCCCATTAGAACCCCACCTTCATTGGCCCCATGTATCCAAACCCTTAGCATGATACTCCTAGCCCACACTCTCAACTCAGGCCTCTGGGAACTTTGCCACACCTTTGGCAGTTTGGACCTGTCATGCTCTCCTAAGCCCTAACCAGCCCTATGTTCGCTTCTGAGAGGTTCATCCCCAGAGACCTGCCTTTCAACACCAAATTTTGGCGCACCTGAGCCTTCCCACAGGACTCAGCTTGCCACCCACAAGGAAATTGTACTATTTGGGCAACCTGTAGTATTCACAGCAGACGACTTTTGCATGCCACGAGGTGAAGATCAGCCTGAACCCGCACTTTCAGTGCTGCTGTTCGAAACAACCTTGAGTGTGACACTTGTCCCATGCCTTCCATGCAGCCCTCCCTGGACTTTGCCACAGAGCCTGCATATTGGAGCTGACATGCCTCTAGGCCCTAATCTGAAATGGAGGTGGGGTTATGAGATGTCCATTCCTTGAAGCCTTGGATCCCAATACCAAGGGATTGGGAGACACCTTAGCCTAATGGTAGGATTCAGCCTACCCTGAAGAAGGAACATGAGCCCTTTGGGCCCCCAGAGAAGGATTCACAACAGCAGAAAATTTTACATGCTCCTGAGACCCAATCACAGCTTATGCCTGTTGTCAGTGGCCTTGTGTACCCAAACCCTGAGCACAGGACACTCATCCTAAACCATGCCCTCAACTGAGGCTTTGGGGTACTTTGCCACATGGTCATTAGTTTGGACCTTGCCATGCCCCCTAAGCCCTAACCCTAGCTCAGGTTCTGAGAGGTCCTCCCCAGAGGCCTGACACCAAGGCCCAGGGATTGTGAACATCTGAGACCTATGAAAGGGCTCAGCATTGCAACCCAGAATGTAACCTTGCCATTGGGTCCTCCACAAAGGATACAGAGCAGGTGAAATCTAAGCCAAAACCTTGGACTGATGTCCACCCTATACCACAATCTAAAAGATGTGTAAGCCACACACAGCTGCCAGATCAGATGTGTTAAGACCCTAGGAGGCAACATTAATTATACTTGGGGTACTGAGAAGTGTTTCCCCAGAGGCCTGACTCCCAAGCCCCATGGGTTTTTGGGGATACTGGAGTCCTACTGAAGGACTCAGACTACCATCAGGAAGTAAACTGACTTCTAGGTTTCCAGAAAGGCTTTTCTCAGCCCTAGAAGAAACACATGATCCTCAGGAGAGCTGTTCCCAGTGAAACCCTACTCACCAGGCCCCTGAACACAAACCCTGAGCCTTACTCTCTCATCCTTATGCTCTGTGCCCCCAACTCACTCAGCCCTAGTGAGGTTCTCCACAGAGCCAGCAAATTGGACCAGCCATGCCCCAGGGCCTAAACCTTAATGCTAGGTCAGGTAATAAGTTTATTCTCCAGTGGCCTGGTTCTGAAGCCTCAGTGATTGGAGACACCGGAGCTGTACTGTAAGACTCAGCCTGCCACCCAGGGGTAAATTGTACCCTGTGGGAATACCAAAATTATTCAGAGGGAGAAATCTTCCATAGGCACAAGAGCCCATTTCAATGAACTTCCCACATTAAGAGGTGGCAGCCTGCACCTTAACTGTGAGCCTCAACTCAATCCTTCATGGAGTGGGCCTCACTGTTGGCTGATTGGACCTGCCATGTCCATATTCCTTTGTCAAAACCATGGATCAGTTGGGGAGAGAGGTCCATCCCCTGAGGCCTAGCTCCCAAATCCCAAGGTTTGAGGACACTTGAATTCTACCGCAGAACTCAGCCTGACAGCTGGAAGAAAACTGATTCACAGCTGGAGAAAATTATAATCCCTGGGGAGCAGTTCCCAGTGAATGCACACATTCAGCATTGCCATGTATCCAAACCCAGAGTATGACACCCATCCTAACCCATGCCCTCTGTGTAGGCCTGTGGGACTTTGCCATACTGTTGGCAGTTTGGACCGGCCATGTGCCTAAGTCTGGTTCTGAGGGGTCCAGCCCCACAGGCCAGGATCCCAATCCTTTGGGATTTGGGGACACCTGAGCCCTAGGTCAGGCTTCAGCCCGCCACCCAGAAGGAAACCAGGGCCATTTGGGCCTCCCCAGATATATTCAGAGCAGGAGAAATCTGCATGCCCTGAAGTGAAGATTGCAACTAAACCCACAATTTCAGGGGCACTCTGAAATAACGGTCAGCCCTTCACCCATGATGCACACACTCAACACAGACCAGGGGGGAGTTTGACACATAGCCAGCAGAGATTGTACCTGCCAATGCCCCTAGGGGGTGGTTCCATTGCCAGAGGCCTAGCTTCTGAATCCTGAGAGTTCAGAGACACCTGAAGGAAATTTGGTGGCCCTCTGGGAAACCACCATGAGGCTGACACTCATCCTGACCCCCACACCCTCCACTCAGCACTGCATGGAATTAAGGCCACATAGCTGGCAGATTGGGGTTGCCATGCCCCTAGGCCCTAACCTAACCCAACAGTGGTGTTTTGAGAGGTCCATTCCTGGAGGGCTGGATCTAAGCCCCAGGGAATGGAGAAACTGGACTCCTTATGGCAGGATTCAGCCTATCAGTGAGAAAGGAAAGTGAGGCAACTGTGGGCCTCTAGGGAAGGATTCAGCTCAGGAGAAAATTACCTGCCCTGGGAAGGGTCAATCCCGCTGAATCCCCCCACAAGCAGCAGCCCCAGGTATTGAAAAGCTGAGCATGACATTCCTGCTAACATGTGCCCTTAACTCAGGGCTTTTGGGGACTTTGGCATGCAGTCAGCAGTTTGGACCTGCCATGCCCCTAAGCCTGAATCCTAACTTTAAGTCAGGTTGAGAGGTGTTTATCTCCAGGGCCCTGGCTCTGAAGCTCCAAGGACTTTGCGGACATTGTTATAGGATTCAGCGTGCAACCCACGACACCATGCCATTTGGCCTCCATAAAGGATTCAAAGTAGGAGATCTCTGCATTTCCACTGGAGCCCACCCCAGTGTACCTCCATTTTCAGTGGCCTCCTGCACCCAAATCCTCAGCCTGACCTATCCGAACCCAGGCCCTCAGCTCAGCCTATGGGTAAGCTCACCATGCAGCTGGCTTGATTGGACCTACCATGACTAAAATAAATAGAAAGAACAAGTGTTGGTGAGGGGGTGGGGGGGAAGGGAAGCCTTTGCACTGTTGGTGGGAATACAAACTGGTTATGCCCCAAAGCAAGAAGACATTAGGAGATTCCTTTAAAAGATTAAAAATGGATTTGAGTAATCCTCAAAATATCTAGGTAATGACAGGACTGGATATTACCACAAAGTACTCAATGAGTACGGCAGATCCGGTGCTTAGAGGAATACTGCACATAGAATTCATGGCTTTTTCCCCATGATTCTTTAGTCTTCAAAATTGTATACCCTATATCTTAGTGTGTATGGCTTTGTTCTAGTCTCTTGCCTGATCACGTTCTTTCCCATTTTTGTTTAAATCCTTTCTTTTTTCAACCAACTTTCTTACCTTATGCAATTCATTTTATAAAATCTTTTGTAATTTTCACTTTTACAGTCACATTCCATCCCATCATATTAACCCTTATTTTTGTAGATATTTAAAATTTTGGGAGGCACTTTCTATAACAGAGCAAAATACACCCAAAATCTAGTGAGTAGCACTGATGTATGCACCAACCTGATCATACTTGATCATATTTTTTCTGATTTGCTTTGAGTATATTTTCTGGGGACGGTGTTACTGTGTGATAGCATTTCGTCCTGTCATTCATCTATTCTCTCCTCTGGACAAAATGACAAGACGGAAAAAATCACCTCAACAAAAAGAACAAGAGGCAATACTGACTGCCAGGGACCTACTCAATATGGACATTAGTACGATGTCAGAACTAGAGTTCAGAATGATAATTCTAAAGATACTAGCTGGTTGAAAAAAGCATGGAAATTAGTAGTGAAACCCTTTCTGGAGAAATGAACTAAAATCTAACGAAGTTCAAGTAAAAAAAGGCTATTAAATGAGGTGCAATCAAAAATGGGGGCACTAAACTACTAGGTTAAATATGAGGTAGAAGAGAATTAGTTATATAGAAGACCAAATGATGGAAAGTCAAGAAGGTTGAGAAGAAGAGAGATAACTACTGGATCCAAGAGGGTAGAATTTGAGAGACAAGTGATACATACCATAAGATTGAAATCTAAGAATTGTGGGATCAAAGAAGAAAGCGAGAGCGGCAGAGAACTTCCCTAATTTGGGGGAAGGAAAGAGGAATGAAAATCCAGGAAGGGACGGAAGAAACCCCTCTCAAAATTAAAAATAGGTTAATACCCCGACATCTAGTAGTAAAACTTATGAGTCTGAGGGCCGCCTGGGTGGCTCAGTCAGTTAAGTGTCTGCCTTCAGCTCAGGTCATGATCCCAGGGTCCTGGGGTCGAGTCCTGCATCGGGCTCCCTGCTCTGCGAGGAGCCTGCTTCTCCCTCTGCCTCTGCCGCCTTCCTCTCGTCTCTTGTGAATAAATAAAATCTTTAAAAAAAAAAAAAAACTTGAGTCTCTGAGACAAAATCCTCAAAGCAGCTCGGGACAAGAGAATCTATAACGTAAAATAGAGACAATTAGATTGGCAATAGACCTAGCTACAGAGACCTGGCAGGCCAGTATACAGCCAAGAATACTATATCCAGCTTAGGTTGTCATTGGAAATAGCAGGAGAGATAAAAAGCTTCCAGGACAAACACTAAAGGAATTTACAAAAACGAAACCAGCTCTACAGGAAATCTTGAAAGGGAAAAGGGGTCCTGTAAGCAGAGAGAACCTAAAAGCAACAGACCAGAAAGGAACACAGACAATATACAGTAAGTCACCTTACAGGCAAAATACAATGGCACTAAGTTCATATCTTTCAAGTTACCCTGAATGTTATAAATGGGTTTAAGGTCCCAATCAAAAGAGAGGCTAATGAGATTGGATTAAAAAACAAGAACCAGGCGTTGCCTGGGTGGCTCAGTTGTTAAGCGTCTGTCTTCGGCTTGGGTCATGATCCCAGTGTCCTGGGATTGAGCCCCGCATTGGGCTCCCTGCTCTGTGGGGGAGCCTGCTACTCCCCCTGCTTGTGTTCCCTCTCGCTGTGTCTGTCAAATAAAATTAAAAAAAAAAAATAAAAACCAAAACCCATCCATATGCTGTGTCTGCAAGAGACTCGTTTTAGAGCCAAAGACACCCCCCAGATTGAAAGGGAGGGGGTGGAAAACCATTTACCAAGCTTAAATGGACACCAAAAGAAAGCTGGGGTGGCAATCCTTCTAGCAGACAAATTAGATTTTCAACCAAAGAGTGTAATAAGAGGTGAGGGAAGGACATTATATCCTACTTAAAGGATCTATCCAACAAGAAGATCTAACAATTGTAAATATCTATGCCCCTAACATGGGAGCAGTGAATTATATAAGGCAATTAGTAACAAAAGCAAAGAAACACATTGACAATACAATTAATACCCCCTCCCACTGAAATGGGGAATAGACCAAATGGACAGATCATCTAAGCAAAAGATCAAGGAAATAAGACCTTATTAAATGGCACACTGGACCAAGTGGACTTCACAGAGAGATTCAGAACATTCCATCCAAAAGCAACAGAATACACATTCTTCTCTAGTGCCCATTGAACATTCTCCAGAATCGATCACAGCCCAGGTTACAAAATCAGGTCTCAACTGATACCAAAAGATTGGGATCATTCCCTGCCTGTTTTCAGACCACACAATGCTTTGAAACTAGAACTCAATCACAAAGGGAAAATTGGAAAGAACTCATATACAGGGAGACCTAAAGAGCATCCTAGTAAAGAATGAAATGGATCAACCAGGAAATTCAAAGAAGAATTTAAAAAATTCATGGAAACAAATGAAAAAAAACTGTTCAAAATCTTTGGGATGCAGCAAAGGAAGTGCTAAGAGGAAAGTATATAGCAATACAAGCCTCTCGAGAAGCAAGAAAGGTCTCAAATTACACAACCTAAACTACACTTAAAGGAGCCGTACAAAGAAGAGCTAATAAAGCCTAAACCCAATAGGAGAAGAGAAAGATCACAGAGCAGAAATCAATGAACTAGAGAAACCAAAAGAACAATAGAACAGATCAATGAAACTAGTAGGAGCTGGGTCTTTGAAAGAATTAAGATTGATGATAACCCCCTGGCCAGACTTATCGAGAAGAGAAAGGACTCAAATCAACAGTCATGAATGAAAGAGGAGAGAGATCACCACCAACACCAAAGAAATACAAACAAGTATAAGAACATATTTTTTAATTCTTGTTAATCCCCATACATTACATCATTAATTTTAGATGAAGTGTTTTTGATTCGTTGCTTGTGCACAACACTCAGTGCTCCATGCAGAACGTGCCCTCCTTAATACCCACCACCAGGCTTAACCCATCCTCCCACCCCCCTCCTCTCTAGAACCACGTGTGCTTTTCAGAGTCCACAGTCTCTCATGGTTTGTCTACCCCTCTGATTTCCCCCGCTTCACTCTTCCCCTCTCGCTACCCTCTTCTTTTCTTCTTAACGTAGATTGCATTATTTGTTTGAGGTACAGATCTGAGATTCAACAGTCTTGCACAATTCACAGCGCTTACCAGAGCACACACCCTCCCCAGTGTCCATCACCCAGTCACCCCATCCCTCCCACCCGCCCCACTCCAACAACACTCAGTTTGATTCCTGTGATTAAGAATTCTTCATATCAGTGAGATCATAGGATACAGGTCTTTCTCTGACTTATTTCGCTCAACATAATACCCTCCAGTTCCATCCACGTTGTTGCCAATGGCAAGATCCCATTCCTTTTGATGGCTGCATAATATTCCATTGTATATATATATACCACATCTTCTTTATCCATTCATCTGTCGATGGACATCTTGGCTCTTTCCACAGTTTGGCTATCGTGGACATTGCTGCTATAAACATCGGGGTGCACCTACCCCTTTGGATCCCTACTTTTGTATCTTTGGGGTAAATACCCAGTAGTGCAATTGCTGGATCATATGGTAGCTCTAGTTTCAACTTTTTGAGGAATCTCCATACAGTTTTCCAGAGTGGCTGCACCAGCTTGCATTCCCACCAACAGTGTAGGAGGGTTCCCCTTTCTCCGCATCCCCCGCCAACATCTGTCGTTTCCTCACTTGTTAATTTTAGCCATTCTGACTGATGTGAGGTGGTATCTCAGTGAGGATTTAACTTGGATTTCCCTGATGCCGAGCGATGTTGAGCACTTTTTCATGCGTCTGTTGGCCATTTGGATGTCTTCTTTGGAAAAATGTCTGTTCCTGTCTTCTGCCCATTTCTTGATTGGATTCTTTGTTCTTTGGGTGTTGAGTTGGATGAGTTCTTTATAGATTTTGGATACGAGCCCTTTATCTGATATGTCATTTGCAAATATCTTCTCCCATTCT
>NW_023270084.1:0-3687 GCF_011800145.1 Mirounga leonina
ACCTTGTTAATTTTAACCATCTGACAAGGGTAAGTTGATATGTCATTGTGGTTTTGATTTGTATTTCCCTGATGATGAGTGATGAGCAACATTTCATGTGTTTGTTAACCATTTGCATGTCTTCTTTGAAAAACTTTCTATTTGATAAGCATGATTTTGAGTATCTGTGAAGCAAGAGATTCTCAAGCTTATTTATTTATTTATTTATTTATTTATTTATTTATTTATTTATTTATTTAGGTTTTTGGTGTTTTTTTAATACTGAATGACACAATTTTTAGTTTAAATAAATAATAATAATAATTTATAATAAATAGTAATAAATAATAATTTATAATGAATAAATGCAAGGATGAAGCTACATGTTGGTCAATGTATCCAGTGCTAAGATGACTGCTTGAAGCTTGGTCAAAAACGTTGTTTCTTGGGTCCCATCCTTTCTTTGGAACATGCTGACTAAGGGATGGAAAGTAGTAACATTCTATTGGGCTCTCATCATGTGGGATGGTTAGCAATGACATTTGCATAGTCTATAAAGTCCATTGCTGTCACTCAGTTAATCCCAAAGGGCTCCCCAGAAACACAACGGACTTGAGGGACAGTTGGCTATATATATAATTTGTTATATAAGTTTTTAGTGTGTATATAAGTTTTGGGGTCAGATTATGGATGCTTGTTTTAGTTTTATATGTATATACATTTATTTGATTTTTAATCATATGTATGATTTTATATACATATATGATTATTTCAATATACACACCCATGCTTATTTAGTATCTTTTTTGTCTCTGTCAATGTAGGAATTCCTTCTCATTTTTTTTTCCATTTTAGACTTTTAGCTGCCTGAAACGGGTTTTTCTGGATTTTATTATTTTTTTGGAAGCAGAGGTTTTTAATTTCTGTCTGTGACTGATAGAGAAAGATGGAGGAGATAGAAAGGACCTAGTGCTTCTAGGCAGCAGACTCTCTCAGCAAGGTCTCTGATACATAATCTGTTCTCTCCCCCACCCTTTTTTTTTCCTCTTAAGTGTTTGTGGGGTGTTTTTTTCTGTTCCTGACCATTTACTGTTGTTATTTCTTGTCTTTTTGGTGTTTACCTGATAAGCTCCTCGTTGTCTAGAGTAGCCTGTGCTGTAGTGGGGGCATCTCTTTATAGATATCCTAAGCAAACTGAAAGAGTTTGGGGTTCATAATAATGGAATGATGGTAGATAGCAGCATCCTGATTTTGCAATGATTCGGTTTTGAAAAGGGGATTTTTACTATGCTGATAAGCAGCAGCACTTAGGATGGCCTAAACAAGTTAGCCAAGAGATACACAATCTCCTGTAAAACCTGAAAAACCTCCTCAGGTGTCTTAGAGGAGCAGAGATAGAATATTCCTTTTTCATTAAAACTGGGATATCCCCCTCTCCTTTTTCATTAAGTCTTGGAGCACTGGTCTCCATGGATGAGACTTGTATATCCTGCTGGACTGCAGGACAAATCATGACAGAAGCAGTAGTATTGACAACAGAGAGTTAACCCTGAGACACATTTATGTGTGCGTGCTATCATTCCTTTCCATCAGGAGGCATTCTATGTCTCTGTTACCAAAAATGTGGGCCCAAGTACTTGCGAGGTCATATGGGAACTAAACTTCAAGATGGGATATTTCAGATTATGGTAATATATACATTAATTTGTAAAGTGACAGAAATGCTGAGGGATGTATTATTGCAGACTACTGCAATTCTGTTGAATGCCCTTGTCCACTTTATGGTGCCACATTGGTAAATCAGATTCACCCCTTTAGCATCTCAAGGGAAGCCTCTTCCTTCTCCCTTAGGTAGAAGGCATCTTTGCCTTGTAAGTTAGCAAAATGCCTTGGTTGTCCATGGGACACCAGGTATAAACACTAGGTGTCACAAAAGTGGTGAGGATCCAACTGGAATAAAACCACACTATAACTACCTAAAATAAGCAGGGGTCAGGAATTTCTCTGCTTGGCCCTTGTGATAATTAGAGTGGAAAGGCCGAATACACAATAGCAGACAGGATAGGAGTAATTACAGCCAGTAGTGTCTTTCCAGACAGCACTTGCTTTGGGGTCAATCCAGTTAGTAAGCCCAAAGAAGTTAAGAGATATGCCTTCCTCATCTATCACTGGGTAACCCTGCTTACTGCCATTTTGCTTAAATATTTGTTCCAATTAATTTGCAAAATGATTAATTTGGTGGGATTTAATTTATAGGTGTGATTGAGTGATGGCACAGATAGGTCAATGACATTTAAAGAATAACACATTATTATTTTATTATTATTATTATTAACAGTTTCCAAGAGGAGGGGCATGCCACACCACATGTGGCCACATGGAGAAGCACTGGAATCATTCAGGAAGGTAACTGAGCAAGGAAAAAACATGGGTGGAAGCTCTCACACTACAGTTGTTTGATGGTGACATTTTTAAAAAGATTTTTTATTTGACAGAGAGAGAGCATGAGTGGGGGGAGCAGCAGAGGAAGAGGGAGAAGCAGACTCCTTGCTGAGTGGGGAGCCCAACATGGGGTTCGATCCCAGGACCCTGAGATCATGACCTGAGCCGAAGGCAGACACTTAACTGAATGAATCACCCCATTGCCCCTAGAGACATTTTTGATTGGGTAGGTAGTAAATCACAATTCTTGAGATTTGTGGTTAGAGGGTTTACAATATGATTTTTATTCATCTATCCAAGCTGATAGTGCATTAGAGAGGTAAACAAGTTCCTATGACATCCAGATGAATAATTGTCAATTACAGAATATCAACAATGATTATCAAAGGGAGGTGGTGAATTGGGTAGAGGGAGATTCAATCCATGGCTCTCCTTACACCATTTCATTGCCTAATGTAGTTGTCTCAAGGGCTGCATCCTCCTACATTTAACATCCCCCAGCCTCACCTCTCAGGCTTAATAAGCCATGATAATAATTTCATAATCATCACGGTATAAATGGAATTAATTCCCCAGCTGGGCTTTAGCCAACTACACTTTTATATTCTTTCACCCACTCTCTTTTTTTCCCACTAAAGTATAACAGCATATATAAGTATATACAACTGATCCCTGAACAACACAAATTTGAACTCTCTGGATCCACTTATATGCAGATTTAAAAAAAATTCTTAAAAATTTTTATTATATAGGCTGGAATGCCCTAAATTCATGAAAACTTTTAAGAAAATCTTCCATTCCCAACCCATTAAAAAGGTATGTTGAACCTGAAAAAAAGAGGAAGAAGAAGAAGATGAGGAGGAGGAAGAAGGAGGAGGAGGAGGAGGGGGAGGAGGAGGGGGGGAGAAAAGAAGAAGAAGAAGAGGGAGAAGAAGAGGAAGAGGAAGAAGAAGAAGAGGAAGAGGAAGAAGAAGAAGAAGAAGAAGAAGGAGAAGAAGAAGATGGAGAAGAAGAGGAAGAAAGAAGAAGAAGGAGGAGGAGGAGGAGAAGAAGAAGGAGAAGAAGGAGGAGGAGAAGAAGGAGGGGAAGGAGAAGAAGAAGAAGAAGGAGGAGGTGGAAAAGAAGGAGAAGGAGGAGAAGAAGAAGATGAAGAAGAAAAGAAGAAGAAGGAGAAGAAGAAGAAGAGGAAGAAAGAAGAGGAAGAGGAAGAAGGAAGAAGGAAGAAGAAGAAGAAGAAGAAGAAGAAGAAGAAGAAGAAGAAGAAGA
>NW_023270084.1:3697-19844 GCF_011800145.1 Mirounga leonina
AGAAGAAGAAGAAGAAGAAGAAGAAGAAGAAGAAGAAGAAGAAGAAGTAGTAGTAGAAAGAAGCAGCAGCAGAAGGAAAAGAAATAGAAAAGTAATGAATTAGAAAGATACAAAACATCATGCCTTAGTTCCTCCCATATCCCCGCAGCTATCTGGAAATAAATAATTCTCAGAAAGAAGAATGTTTTTTAAATTATCACATAAGGGGACAGAGTTAAGATGGCAGAGTAGTAAGTGGACCCTGAGCTTGCCTTATCCTACAAACACAACTAGATCAACATCCCAACTATTCTGAACAACCAGGAAGATGATGTGAGGATTAAGAAAACAATCTGCACAGCTGGAAGGAGAGTACATGGCAGATTCGAGGTTCCAGGTTTGGAGACTTGAACAGGGGGAGAGGAAAGCCATGTGGTCACCAAGGGGAAGGAAACGTTTCCATGCAGCAAACTCAAGGAGAGGGAGAGAGCACAGCAGGGAGTGACCACACAATAAGCCACAGGGAGGAGATCTCCAGGGTTGCACTGGAAGAGATTGCTCTTTGGAAGAGCCTATTTCCCCTGTCCATGTACAAAAGGACAGCTAGGAGCCATTGAGAGGTGCTCAACAGCAGGGTCAGAGGTGTGCCCAGAGGGCAGAACACCTAACAACTTCAGCTGTGAGCCACAACAGCCTTACACCTGTGTTGGCACCAACCAGCTGCATTTCTGCAGCAGAACTGAGCAGAGAGCGGACAGGAGGAGATTGCAGATGACTCGGCCCTGCTTTTGGCTGTGTGCCACAGTAGATTCAAGCCCCTGCCTCCGCTTTTCTGGGAGAGAAGGGAGTAGGGGACTGAGTCATATGCAGACTGCCGATTACCTGGTTGCAGCTTTTTGCTGAGTGCTACAATAAAGTCTAGCCTCTGTGCACGCACTGTGCAACTGCTTTTGGGGACTGGGTGGTGCTGGGCACACACCGAGCCTGTCCTCCGGGGGATGGGAGCAGGCCAGCACCTTACCTGGCCCTTTAAAACTTGGAGTTTTGAATCCCAGCCACCAGCCAGAGATAAAATACAGGAGATCTGTAGCTCTGGGTGTACCAATAGCCCAGGAGCAGACAGGTTAAGGGCAGTGAACTGACAAAAGCCCATGACACAGAGATTGTTTGCTTTTCTAAGAAGGCCTCCTGAACAGTGGCCAGCAGTTCTCCTCCCCAGGGAGGACAGGGGAGTATGATGCCATATTCTATCTCCTCCACCACCCCTCGACCCCTGCCTACCAGCACAGGTGGACTCCAGACAGAAACACAGTCCCTCCAGTGGAGGCTGCAGTCCCCTTTGCTAAGTCCCCCACCCCCTGGCCTGACAGCGGCGTCTTTACAAGGGCAAGTCAGCTTGTGGGCCAGCACAGCAAGCCTCTCCTTCAGAAGACCAACACAGGCCTCTGCATCTGCCAAGTATACTGATTGAAGATGCTCCAAAACATCAGTTTCCCATGGAAATAGGACCAGGCTTGCTTCTTCTACCTTTCCCTCCTCTTTTCTTAATTTTTTAAATTTTTAAATTTTTAATTTTTCTATATCTGTTTTATTTTTTATCTTTTATTATATTTCTTCATTTTTTTCTTTTCTATTTACTTTTTCTTTTGTATCAGGCTTATAATTTTGTGTTCATTTGTTGGTTTGTTTGTTTCCTTTTCTTATTTTTCAAATCAGGCATCTTATTTTTTTCCTCATTTTTCTGTCCACACTCTTTTTTTATTCTTTCTTATTCTTTGGAATCAGGTTTAGACTTTTTTGTTGTCTGTTTGCATTTTTGTTCCTTTTCCTTTTCTCTTGTCTTGGATCAGACTCTTTTTTTTTTCTCTCTCTTTTTTCTTCTTTTCTTTCTTTTTTCTCTTACAGGCTTATCTTGACAAACAAATCAAAACATGCCTAGGTAAAGGTTCAAACACTCCCCACAAGCAAGGAGGAAGGACCAGTGGGAAAGAGCAGCCAAAATACAACAGCAGAGCAGCATACCCCAGAAACACTTGTTGTTGTTTGTTGTTGTTTTGTTGTGGTTATTTTCTTTATTCCTTTCTTTTCTGGACAAAATGATGAGATGGAGAAATTCACCCCAAAAGAAAAAACAGGAGGTAATACTCACTGCCAGGGATTTAATCAGTTTAGATAGTGGTAAGATGTCTGAACTAGAATTTAAAATGAGGATTATAGGGCGCCTGGGTGGCTCAGTTGGTTAAGCGACTGCCTTCGGCTCAGGTCATGATCCTGGAGTCTCGGGATCGAGTCCCGCATTGGGCTCCCTGCTCGGCAGGGAGTCTGCTTCTCCCTCTGACCCTATCCCCTCTCATGTGTTCTCTCTCTCTCATTCTCTCTCTCTCAAATAAATAAATAAAAAAAAAATCTTTAAAATGAGGATTATAAAGATACTAGCCAGGCTTTAAAAAAGCATAGTAGATAATAGGTAATCTCTTACTGGAGAAATAAAGGATCTAAAATCTGGTTCGGTTGGGGTGCCTGGGTGGCTCAGTCAGTTAAGTGGCTGCCTTTGGCTCAGGTCATGATCCCAGGGTCCTGGGATCGAGCCCCGCATCAGCCTCCCTGCTCAGCAGAGAGGCTGCTTCTCCCTTTCCCTCTGTCTGCCTACTTGTGCCATCTCTCTGTCAAATAAATAAATTTAAAAAAAATTTTTAAATCTGGTTGGGTTGAAATTAAAAATGCCACTTTTTGAGATGCAGTCCCAAATGCAGGCTATAAAATTGAGGATGAATGAGGCAGAAGAACCAGTCAGTGATGTAGAAGATTAAATGATGGAAAATAAGGAAGCTGAAAAGAATAGAAAACTAAACTATTAGATCATGAGGGAAGACTTAGAAAACTCAGCAATTCCATAAGCGAAATAAATCCGGGTAACAGGGGTCCCTGAAGATGAAGACAGGGAGAGGGGCAGAAGGTTTAGTTGAATAAACTATAGCTAAGAGCTTCCCTAATCTGGGGAAGTAAACAGGGATTCATGTCCAGGAGGCACAAAGAACACCCCTCAAAATCAATAAAAATAGGTCAACACCTCAACATACAATAGTGAAGCTTGCAAATTTCAGATGTAAAGAGAAAATCTTGAAAGCAGCTTGGGACAAGAGGTCCATAACCAACAAGGCTAGACACATAAGGCTGGCAAAAGACCTGTTCTGGCAGGCCAGAAAGGACTGGTATTATAGGCTCAAAGTGCTAAATGGGAAACATATGCAGCCAAGAATCCTTGATCCAGCAGGGCTGTCATTCAGAATAGAAGGAGAGCTAAAGAGTTTCCAGGATAAACAAAAACTAAAGGAACTTGTGAACACTACACTAGCCTTGTAAGAAATATTAAAAGTCAGTGATCCACTGAATGAAGACAGAGCCCAAAAGTAACATAGACCAGAAAGGAATAGAGACAATCTATAGCAACAGCAACTTTACAAGTAATGCGATGGCACTAAATTCATCTTTCAATAATTACACTGAATGTAAATGGACTAAATGCTCCAATGAAAAGACATAGAGTATCAGAATGAATTAAAAACCAAGACCCATTGATATGCTGCTTACAAGAGACTCATTTTAGACCAACGGCACCTCCAGATTGAAAGTGAGGGGGTGGAGAACCAATAGACATCAAAAGAAAACTGGAGTAGTAATCCTTACATCAGGAAAACAAGATTTTAAACAAAAGACTATAATAAGACATGAAGAAGGGCACTATATCATAATAAAAGGGTCTACCCAAAAGAAGATCCAACATTTGTAAATATTTATGTCCCTAACTTGTGAACAGCCAATTATATAAATCAATTAAGAACAAAATTAAACAGACTCTTTGGTAATAATACAATAATAGTAGGGGACTTAAACACCCCACTTAAGCAATGGAGAGATCATCTAAGAAGATGAAAAAAGGAAACAAGGGCTTTGAATGATGCACTGGTGCGAGCCAAGCTACTCAGGCTGTTTGACAAAGTCCAGGTATAGGAGATGATCCTGAAAACAGGAGACTCCACAGCTGGCTCCTGCTATTCTCTTTCATTTTGTTTATGGCAATCTTTATAATTGTGGGAATATTTCTGGGGTTTCATGATAAAGTGACTACTCATCTTAATTATGCCTATCTAAGCAATCATAATGAAACTAATTCCATGAAGAATTAGTTTCTATTGAACAAAATAACAAGACGGTCACGCACCTTTCTCTTTGCGTACTGTTTTTAGTTTTGCGAAAGCCAATAAGCAGAAATCAATAAATGTCATGTTAATCATTACAAAGGAAAAACGAAAGAAGGCTATGGCTGTAATTCAGAAAATGATCTAAGATTTGGAAAAACAAAAATATCCTAACATATAAATAAAGTTCCTCCAAGGCTGTCAGGAGGAGATGCTTGCAGCCCGATCTGTGTCTGTGTCTCCTCATTCGCTGACGCCGTCCTTTCCTAGGAGAGACCCACCCCGGCTGGAGCTAGACTCCGGCAATGCACTGGACCAGATGGACTTAAAACACTTAACCATGCTTAGATAAAACCTCATTTTAAGAAAAACATTTTCCATGTTTTCTATACATCTAGGCTAGAAAGCGTCATCATAATTTTTACCTTTTGTGGATAGGATTTTAAAATACTTCACCTCCATTGTATATTTGCAATCCTTTTCAGTAATTTAAATTTCATCTATAAACATTTAAGTCTTTAATTCACACTTTGGTTAGTAGAAGCTCAGGATTCAATGTTGTGTTAGAGTGGCTTTAAAATAGTAAATCTGCTGATTAAAAAAAGGAGACTGTTCAAGAAATTGGCAGAATACATAAACAGACACTTCTCCCAAGAAGACATACAAATGACTAACAGACACACGAAAAGTTGCTCATCACTCATCATCAGGGAAATACAAATCAAAACCACAAGGAAATCCCACCTCACACCAGTCAGAATAGCTAAAATTAACAACTCAGGAAACAACAGATGTTGGCGAGGATGTGGAGAAAGGCGAACCTTCTTACACTGCTGGTGGGAATGCAAACTGGTGCATCCACTCTGGAAAACAGTATGGAGGTTCCTCAAAAAGTGAAAAATAGAGCTACTCTATGACACAGGAATTGCACTATTAGGTATTTATCCAAAGGATAGAAACATCGTGATCAAAGGGGGCACATGCACTCCAGTGTTTACAGCAGCAGTTTCCACAATAGCCAAACTATGGAAAGAGCCCAGATGTCCATCAACAGATGAATAGATAAAGAAGATATGGGGAAAGGAAAGATGGCAGAGGAATAGGGGCCCCTATTTCAACTGGTCCCTGGAATTGAGCTGGATATCTACCAGACCCCTCTGAGCACCCAGGAAACCAGCCTGAGATGTAAGAAGATCTGGATCTCTACAAACAAAATATCTTGTTGAGGATTTTTGCATCTATGTTCATCAGGGATATCAGTCTGTAAGTTCCCTCCCTCCCTCCTTCCTTCCTTGTTTCTTTCCTTCCTTCCTTCCTTCCTTCCTTCCTTCCTTCCTTCCTTCCCTCCCCTTTCCCCCCTCCCTCACTCTTTTCCTCCCCCTTCCCTCCCTCCCTTCCTCCTCTATCTTTCTTTTCTCTCCTTTCTCTCCATAGTGTCTCTGTCTGGTTTGGGAATCAGTGTAATGCTGGCCTCATAGGATAAATTTGTTGGCATTGCTTCTTCTTTAATTTTTTTGGAATATTTTGAGAAGTATAGGTATTAACTCATTTCTAAATAATTGGTGGAGTTCACACGTAAAGCCTGGACTTTTCTTTGTTGGGAGTTTTTTTTATTCCAAATTTAATTTTATTTGGTCTGTTCAGATTTTATATTTCTGATTCAGTTTTGGAAGATTGTGTGTTTCTAGGATATGTCCACTTTGACTGGGTTGTCCAGTTTCTTGACATAAAGTTTTTCATAATATTCTCTCTCTCTCTCTGTTTTTTTTTTTTACATGTTTAAGCACACCCCAAGGAGTAAGCTGTTTTTTAATTTAAAATCAACTTAGTTAACATATAGTGTATTATTTGTTTCAGGGTAGAATTTAGTGATTTATCAGTTGTATATAGCACCTAGTGCTCAATACATCATGTGCCCTCCTTAATGCCCATCACCCAGTTACCCTAGCACCCCATTCACCTCCCCTCCAGCAACCCTCAGTTTGTTCCTTGTAGTTAAGAGTCTCTTATGGTTTTTCTCCCTCTCTGATTTCATCTTATTTTATTTTTCCTTCCCTTCCCTTCATCTGTTTTGCTTCTTAAATTCCACATATGTGTGAAATCATATGATATTTTTCTTTCTCTGACTCACATCGTTTAGCATAATACCCTCTAGTGCCATCCACATTGTTGCAAATGGCAAGATCTCCTTCTTTTGATGACTGAGTAATATTCCATTGTATATATACAACACATATTCCTTATCCATTCATCAGTCCATGGACATCTGGTTTTTTTCCACAGTTTGACTATTGTGGACATTGCTGCTGTAAACATTGGGGTGCTTGTGCCCCTTCAAATCACTATGTTTGTATCCTTTGGATAAATACCTAGCAGTGCAATTGAGGAACCTCCATACTGTTTTCGAGAGTGGCTGCACCAGTTTGCATTCCCACCAACAGTATAAGATGTTTCCCCTTTCTCCGCATCATCGCCAACATCTGTTGTGTCCTGAGTTGTTCATCTGAGCCATTCCAACCGGTGTGAGGTGATATCTCATGGTGGTTTTGATTTGTATTTCCCTGGTGGCAACCGACGTTGAGCATTTTTTCTTGTGTCTATTGGCCATTTGTATGTCTTCTGTGGAGAAATATCTGTTCCTGTCTTCTGCCTATTACTTGACTGGATTATTTGGTTTGGGGCGTTGAGTTTAATAACTTCTGTATAGATCTTGGATACTAGCTCTTTATCTGATAAAACATTTGCAAATATCTTCTCCCATTCTGTAGGTTGTCTTTTAGTTTTCTCAACTCTTTCCCTTGCTGTGCAAAAGTTTTTTATCCCGATGAAGTCCCAATAGTTCACTTTTGCTTTTGTTATCCTTGCCCTTGGAGACACGTCTATCAAGAAGATGCTGTGGCTGAGGTCAAAGAGGTTGCTGCCTCTGTTCTCCTCTAGGATGTTGATGGATTCCCATCTCACACTGAGGTTTTTCATCCATTTTGAGTTTCTGTTTGTGTAGGGTGTAAGAAAATGATCCAGTTACATTCTTATGCACGTGGCTGTCCAGTTTTCCCCACACCATTTGTTGAAGAGATGGTCTTTTTTCCATTGGATATTCTTTCCTGCTTTGTTGAAGATTAAGTGGACCATAGGGTTATGGGTCCATTTCTGGGCTCTCTATTCTGTTCCATTGATCTATGTGTCTGTTTTTGTGCCAGTAGCATACAGTGTTGATGATTACAGCTAATTGTAATACAGTTTGAAGTCCAGAATTGTGATGCCTCCAAGTTTGGTTTTCTTTTTGAACATTCTGTTGGTTATTCAGGGTCTTTTCTGGTTCCATAAAATTTTAGGATTATTTGTTCCAGCTCTGTGAAAAGTGCTGGTAGAGATTGCATTGAATGTGTAGATTGCTCTGGGTAGCATAGACATTGTAAGAATATTTGTTCTTCCAATCCATGACCATGGAATGGTTTTCCATTTCTTTGTGTCTTCCTCAGTTTCTTTCAAAAGTGTTCTATAGTTTTCAGAGTACAGATCTCTACCTCTTTGGTTTGGTTTATTCCTGGGTATCTTATGGTTTCTGGTGCAATTTTAAATGGGATCGCTTCCTTGATTTCTCCTTCTTCTGCCTCATTGGTAGTGTATAGAAATGCAACTGACTTCTGTTCATTGATGTTATATCCTGGGACTTTACTAAATTCCTGTATGATTCTAGCAATGGTCAGGCAGAGTCTCAGGTTTTCAATAGAGTATCATGTCATCAGCAAAGACTTTTACTTCTTTGCTAAATTGGATGCCTTGTTTGTTTCTTTGTTTGTTGTTTGTTTGTTTGTCTGATTGCTGAGGCTAGGACTTTGTCCTATGTTCTATCCAAGACTATGTTGAACAACAGTAGTGAAAGTGTCACCATCCCTGTCATGTTCCTGACCTCAAGGGAAATGCTTGAGAATGATACTTGCTGTGGGATTTTCATAGATGACTTTTATGATATTGAGGTATGCTCTCTCCATTTCTACAGTGAGAAGAGATATAATCACGAAAGACGTTGTAGTTTGTCAAATGCTTTTTCTGCATCTATTGAGAGGATCCTATGGTTCTTGTCCTTTCTTTTATTAATGTGGTGTATCACACTGATTGATTTGCAGATGTTGAACAACCTTGCAGCCCAGGAATAAATCCCACTTGGTCGTGGTGAGTAATCCTTTTAATGGACTGTTGGAGCATATGGGTTAGTATCTTGGTGAGAATTTGGGATCCATATTCATCAGGGATATTGGTCTGTAATTTTCCTTTTTGGTGATGTCTTTGTCTGGTTTTGGGATCAAGGTAATGCTGGCCTCATAGAAAGAGTTTGGAGGTTTTCCTTCCATTTCTCTTTTTTGAAACAGTTTCAGAAGAAAAGGTATTAAATTCTTCTTAAATGTGTGGTAGAATTCTGCTGGGAAGCCATCCAGCCCTAGATTCTAGACATTTTTGATTACTGATTCAATTTCTTTGTTGGTTATGGGTCTGTTCCAGTTTTCTATTTTTTCCAGTTTCAGTTTTGGTAGTTTATATGTTTCTAGGGATGCACCCACTTCCTTGTTGGAATATTATTGCTCCTTATATTCTCTTATAATTGTATTTCTGTGGTGTTGGTTGTGATCTCTCCTCTTTCATTCATGATTTCATTTACTTGAGTCCTTTTTCTTTTCTGTTTGAAAAGCCTGGCTAGGGCTTTATTGATATTATGAACCCTGTCAAAGAACCAGCTCCTAGTTTGGTTGAGCTGTCCTACTGTTCTTTGATTTTTATTTCATTTATTTCTGCTCTGATCTTTATTATTTCTCTTCTCCTTCTGCATTTAGGCTTTATTTGCTGTTCTTTTTGCAGCTCCTTTACATGCAAGGTTAGGTGGTGTGTTTGACTTTTCTTGTACTTTTCTGTATTGCTATATTCTTCTTTTTGGGACCGCCCTTGCTGCATCCCAAAAGTTCTGAACTGTCATGTTTTCATTTTCATATGTTTCCATGGATTTTTAAAATTCTTTAATTTCCGGGTTAACCCATTAGTTCTTTAGTAGGATGTTCTTTAACTTCCATGTATTCGTGTTCCTTCCAAATTTTCTCTCATGATTGAGTTCAATTTTTAAAGCATTGTAGTCTGAAAATATGCATGAAATGATTTCAGTCTTTTGGTACTGGTTAAGACCTGACTTGTGATCTGGAATGTGACCTATTCTGGAGAATGTTCCATGTGCACTCGAGAAGGGTGTCTATTCTGTTGCTTTCAGATGAAATGCTCTGAATGTATGTGATAAGTCCATCTAATCCAGTGTGTCATTCAAAACCCTTGTTTCTTTGTTGCACTTCTGCTTAGATGATCTGTGCATTTCTTTTAGTGGGGTGTGAAAATCTCCTACTTATTATATCAGTGAGTTACTTTAAGTTTGCTATTAATTGGTTTATATAATTGGCTGGTCCCAAGTTGGGGGCATAAATATTTACAATTGTTAATCTTCTTGTTGGATAGACCCTTTAATTATGACATAATATTCTTGTTTATCTCTTATTACAGTCTTCCCTTAAATCTAGTTTGTCTGATATAAGGATGGCTATTCCAGCTTTCTTTTGATGTCCATTAGCATGATAAATGTTTTTCCACCCCCTCACTTTCTTTTTTTAAAAAATTTTTTATTTGGTTATATTAATCACCATACAGGACATCATTAGTTTTTGATGTAGTGTTGCATGATTCGTTGTTTGTGTATAACACCCAGTGCTCCATGCAATATGTACCCTCCTTACTTTCAATCTGGACATGTGTTTTGGTTTCTTAGAGACAGCAGTCCTGTTTTTTCTTTTTTTAATCCAACCTGATACCCTGTGTCTTTTGATTGGAGTATTTAGTCCATTTACATTCAGCATAATTGTTGAAAGATAGGAATTTATATGATGAAATATAATTTAGCCATTATAAACAATGAAAAGGAGTATATACATTACCGGCTCAATCATATTAAAAAAGTACACAGATGAAAAAAACTTGAAGGATAAAACAATTTTAAAAGTATTTAGCTTTTAGTTAGATTTAAATACATTTTAATACAGTTGTTCTTCTTTTAAAGGATTTTATTTGTGTACTTGAAAGAGAGAGTGAGAGAGCAAGAGAGAGAGCATGAGTCGGGGAGTGGTAGGGGGAGTTGGAGAAGCAGACTCCCCACAGAGCAGGCTGCTCGTTGTTAAGCTGAGCAATGATTATATTTGAGTTCATTATATTATTTTGTTTACTTTTATGTATGTGTGATACATTCCATAATAAAAAATTGAAAGAAAAAAAATGGAAGAATGATAGGAACTTAGTGCCATTGTATTACTAAACTTGCTACTCCTGTAGATTGTCTCTGTTCCTTTCTGGTCTTTGTTACTTTTGGGCTCAGTCATCTTCGCTCAAAGGATCCCCTTTAATAATTCTTGCAAGGATGGTTTAGTGTTCACAAATTCCTTTAGTTTTTTTTTTGCCCTGGAAACTCTTTAGCTCTCCTTCTATTCTGAATGACAGCCTTGCTGGATCAAGGATTCTTGGCTGCATATGTTTACCATTTAGCACGTTGAATATATAATGCTGGCCCTGTCTGGCCTGCCAGGTCTCTGTGAACAGGTCTGCTGCCAGACTTAGTGTCTACCCTTGTTGGCTATGGACCTCTTGTCCCAAGCTGCTTTCAGGATTTTCTCTTTCTCTCTGAAATTTATAAGCGTCACTATTGTATGTTGAGGTGTTGACCTATTTTTATTGATTTTGAAGGGGGTTCTCTGTGCCTCCTGGACTTGAATGTCTTTTTCCTTCTCTGAATTAGGGAAGTTCTCAGTTCTGTTTTGTTCAAACAAACCTTTTTACCTTCCTCCCTCTCCTCCTCTTCTGGGACCCCTATTATTCAAATATTATTTCACATTTTGGCATCACTGATCTCTTGAATTCTCCCACCATGATCCAGGAAGTTTTTTTCTTTTTCTCAGCTTCCTTTTTGTCCATCATTTTGTCTTCTAAATCACTGACTCTTCTGCCTTATTTATCTGAGCAATTAGAACTTCCATTTTTTAATGCATTCAGTAATAGACTTTTTAATTTTGGCCTGGTTAGATTTTAGTTCTTTTATTTCTCCAGGAAGGGATTCTCTAGGGTCTTATCTGCTTTTTTCAAACCCAGTGAGTATCTTTATAATCATTGTTTTGAATTCTCGTTCAGACATCTTACTTATATCCATATTGATTAAATCCCTGGCTGTGAGAACTGCCTCCTGTTATTTCCTTTGGGGTGAGTTTCTCTGTCTTTTCATTATGTTTAGAAAAGAATCTATGACTGAGAGAAAAAAGACAAACACCAGAAAAATATAAACAAAACAAACTAGGAGAAAATAGAAACAAACCAAATAAGAAACAAGTTAAACAAGAAGTAAAAGAGAACGAAATAGTAAACTATATCCTGGGTGAATTTTTGTCTGTTTGTTAAAAGAAACTAGATCCCAAAACAGGAAAGAAAGAAAAACATATATCTACAAAAATAAAATAAAATGAAAGGAAAGCAAATATTAAATATATATAATGTATATATAAAAATAAAAGGAATTTAAAAAAAGAATTGGTAAAATAAGAAAATAGCTGAAAAAATAGAACAGAGAGACTAAAGAATAAAACAAAATAAAACAAACACAAAGGCTATATACTGTTTTCCCTAAAAGCTGAAGTTTTGCAGGTCTCTATGATGGGTAAACTTGGTGTTACTTAGTTGTTCCTGTGACTCATGGTGCTGATTTTCAGGTGTCCTTCCCTGGGTGGAACTGAGCCCTCCCTCTGCCCAGCAGGTAGGCTCAGTGTAAGTGGCTCTGCGTTGCACTACGTGGCATTGTTTTGCTCCCTGAAGGCTTTCAACACTGATGGGTGTGTGTGTGTGTGTGTGTGTGTGTGTGTGTGTGTGTGTGTGAAAATGGCAAGTTCCCCAATCTCTATCTCTGGAGCTGAAAGTTCACAGCCCTCCCCCTTCAGTGAGCCCTCAGGGAAAGCAGCCAATCACTCTTATGTCCCCAGTTTCTGTGGGAACTCTGTTCACCCAGCCTGTGACTGAGTGCTTTTATCTCAAGCACATGACCCAGTTTCTAGTCTCCAAATTTTACGGAGTCCTGTGGCGTGAAACTGCACCATCCCTCCTGTGGCGAGTGAGGGGGTTCTTGCCCTACATTGCCTATTGTTTGGCCCCTGCCAGGAGAGTGGTCACAGGACTCTGCAGCAGTCCGTGGTTATGGCAATACCAAGCAGAGAGCTGGCAGGTAGACTTGCTGATTTCAGCTGACTTCCCCACTCTGATTCATGGGACCTCTACTGCATTCAGGCACCCCCATTCTTTTTGAGGCCCTTGGGATCCTGAGACCACATTGTCCCACCTGGGATTCTGCTCTTCTTTGCCACCTGAGCACCTTTAAGCCAGGGATGTCCCCAATTGTAGTAGACTACTAGAAGTTCTGATTTTGTGCTCCACTGCTTATAATACTTTCTGGTAACCTTCCTTAAGGAAGCTCCCTTGCCTCTGTGGTTTATCTTCTTTTTTTTTTTTTTTTGAGAGAGAGAGAGCACAAGCAGGGGGAGCAGCAGAGGGAGAGGGAGAAGCAGGCTCCCCGCTGAGCAGGGAGAGCCCGATGTGGGACTCAATCCCAGGACCCTGGGATCATGACTTGAGTCGAAGGCAGACGCTTAATGACTGAGCCACCCAGGCGCCCTGTGGTTTATCTTCTGATATATCACCCCAGATTCACATTCTGCACCTCCTACCTTGCAAAAAGTGGTTGCTGTTCTATTTGTAGAATTGCAGCAATCTTTTTTTCAGATCTCTAGTTGATTTCACAGGTGTTCAGAATGATTTGATAGCTATCTAGCTGAATTCCAGGGACCAGATGAAATCAAGGCCCCCTACACCTCTGCCATCTTAACTCCTCCCAGGCCATAATATTCTCTTATTATCCTTTGCATTTCTGTGGTGTTGGTTGTAACTTCTCCTATTTCATTATTGATTTAATTTATTTGAGTTCTCTCTCTTTTCATCCTGAAGAGCCTGGCTAAAAGTTTATTGTTTCAAAGACCTAGCTCTTGATTTCTTTGAAATTTTCTATTTTGGTCTCTATTCTTTTTTCTAGTTCTTTAAGGTGTAAGGCTAGATTGTTTGAGACTTCTCTTGTTTTTCTTGAAGTAGGCCTGTATCACTATAATTTTCTCCCTTCTAACTGTTTTTGCTGCATCCCAAAGATTTTGGATGATTGTTTTAATTTTCATTTGTCTAAGGTATTTTTTTATTTCTTTTTATTTTTATTTTCTTCATTGACCCATTCATTGTTTAGTAATGTGTTATTTAGCTTCCACAATTCTTTCAAGGTTTTTTGTTTTGTTTTGTTTTGTTTTACTTTGTGATTAATTTCTACTTTCATCTTGTTGTGGTCAGAAAAGATGCTTAATATGACTTCAATCTTCTTAAATTTTTGGAGACTTATTTTATGGCCTAACACATGGTCTATTCCGAAAATGTTCCATGTGCACTTGAGAAGAATGTTTATTCTGGTGCATTGGGTGGACTGTTGTGTATATATATATATATATCTGTTAACTCCATCTGGTCCAAAGTGATATTCAAAGACACTGTTTCCTTATTAATTTTCTATCTGGATGTTATACCCCCCCCACACACACAAACACACAGTTAATTAACCTTAGACTAAAGAAGCAGAATATCCAATGGAAAAAAAGACAGTCTCTTTAACAAATGGTATTGGGAAAACTGGACAGCAACATGCAGAAGACTGAAACTGGACCACTTTCTTACACCATACACAAAGACAAACTCAAAATGAATTGAAAGCCTTACTGTGAGATTTAAAACAATTAAATTACATGGGGCACCTGGGTGGCTGAGTTGGTTAAGTGTCTGACTTGATTTCCACTCAGGTCATGATCTCAGGGTCATGAGATTGAGCCCCATATCAGGCTCCATGTTGAGCCTGCCTAAGATTCTCCCTCTCCTTCTCCCTCTGCGCCTCCTTCTCTAAAATAATAGTGAATAATAATAATAATTAATAATAATAATAATAATAATAATAATAATAATAATAAATTAAAACCATAAAACTCCTAAAAGAAAACACAGGCAGTAGTCTCTTGGGCAAAGCCTTTCGCGTCATTTTTTCTGACTGTGTTTCCTCAGGAAAGGGAAAGAAAACAAATGGGACCATGTGAAATTAAAGACTTTTCCCCAGCATAGAACCCATCAATTGGACAAAATGGCAACCCATCGAGTGGGAGATACATACACGTCTCCTTTTCCATTCACCTATTAATGAACACTTGGGTTACTTTCATATCTCTATTTTTAGTTTTTTTTAAGATTTCATTTATTTATTTGAGAGAGAGAGAGAGCACAAGTGGGGGGAGAGACAGAGGGAGAGGGAGAAACAGACTCCCAGCTGAATGTGGAGCACCATGGAAGGTTCAATCCCATGACCTTGAGATCATGACTTGAGCTGAAGTTAGACACTTAACTGACTGAGCCAACCAGGCACCCTGCTATTTCCAGATTTTTGAAGAAACATCATATTGTTTTCCAGAATGCCAGCAGCAGTTTGCATTCCCACCAACAGTGCAGGAGGGTTCCCCTTCCTCTGCATCCTTGCCAACAGCTCTTGTTTCTTGTGTTGTTAATTTCAGCTATTCTGACAGGTGTGAGGTGATATCTAATTGCGGTTTTTATTTGTATTTCCCTGATGATCAGTGATGTTCAGCATCTCTTCATGTGTCTGATGGCCATCTTGATGTCGTCTTTGGAAAACTGTTCATGTCTTCTACCCATTTTTTATTGGGTTCTTCGTGTGTGTGTGTTTGTCTGTGTGTGTGTTGAGTTGAATATGTTTTTTATATGTTCTGGACATTAACCCCTTATATTGTATATGTAGAATATTAGAATGATAGAATATTAATGTGCCATAAAAAGAATAAAATCTTGCCATTCGTGACAACATGGATCAACCTAGAGGTATCAGGCTAAGTGAAATAAGTAAAACAGAGTAAGACAAATACCATAGGTTTCTCTTATAGGCAATGGTTGCCAAAGAGGAGAGAGTTGGGGGGCAGGGAGTGTGGGTGAAGGGGATTAAGAGGCACAATTTCTACTTATGAAATACATAACACATGGCAATGAAAAGTACAGCATAGAGAATATAGTGAATAATATTGTAACTTTGATGGTGACAGACAGATGGTAGATGCTAATCATGGTGAGCATTTCATCATGTATATAATTATGGAGTCACTATGTTGTACAACTGGTACTAATTTATTTTTTTAAGTTTTTATTTAAATTCCAGTTAGCAATGTATAGTTTAGTACTATTAGTTTCACGTGTACAATACAGTGATTCAGGACTTCCCCATACAACCCCCTGGTGCACATCCCAAGTACCCTCCTTAATCCCCATCACCTGTTTAACCCATCCCTATCCCTGTCCCCCCTGGGAAACATCAGTGTGTTCTCCATAGTTGAGATTCAGTTTCTTGGTTTGCCCCTCTCTCTCGTTTTCTTCCTTCTTCTTGTTTGTTTTGTTTCTTAAATTACACATGATTGAAATCAAATGGAATTTGTCTTTCTCTTACTGATTTGTTTCACTTAGCATAATACTCTCTAACTCTATGTTGCTCCAAATGACAAGATTTCATGCTTTTTTATGACTAAATGATATTTCATTGTTTATGACACTTTCATTATCCGTTCTTTAGTTGATGGACACTTGGGCTCTTTCCATAATTTAGTTATTGTTGATAATGCTGCTACTAACAAACAAAAGGGGGCGTGTATGCCTTTGCATTAGTGATCTTGTATTCTTTGGGTAAATAGCCAGTAGTGCAATTGCTGGATCATAGGGTAGGTCTATTTTGATTTTTTTGAGGAAAACTTCCAGTTTTCCAGAGTGACTGC
>NW_023270085.1:0-46689 GCF_011800145.1 Mirounga leonina
CTACAGTTATATGGTCAACTAATCTAAAAAGGAGGAAAGAATGTCCAGTGGGAAAAAAGACAGTCTCTTCAACAAACGGTGTGGGGATAACTGGTCTGCTACATGCAAAAATAATGAAACTGGACCATTTTCTTACACCATGTACAAAAAGAAACTGAAAATGGATTAAAGACCTAAATATGAGACCTGAAGCCATACACTCTTAAAAGAAAACACAGGCAGTTATCTCTTGGACATTAGCCTTAGTAACATATTTATGAATCAGTCTCCCCAGGCAAGGGAAACAAAAGCAAAAGTAAACTAATGGGACTATACCAAAATATAAAGCTTTTCAACAAAAAGGCATTATTGTAAATGGGAGAAGATATTTGCAAATGATATATATAATAAGGTGTTAATATCTAAAATATATAAAGAAATTATACAACTCAACACCAAAAAACCCGAACAATCTGTGTTAAAAAAAAATGGGCAGAGTACCTGGTTAGGTATTTCTCTAAAGAAGACATACAGATGACCAGCAGACACATGAAAAAGTGCTTGATATCATTCATGATCAGGGAAATGCAAATCAAAGATGCCATGAGATGTCACCTCACACCTGTCAGAGTGGTTAGTATCAAAAAACCAGAAATAACAAGTGTTGATGAGGATGGAGGAAAAGGGAACCCTCATGTACTGTTAATGTGATGTAAATTGGTGCAACACATTGGTGGTGGAAGATGGCATGGAGGTTCCTCTAAAAATTAAAAAAAAATTATAAATAGAAATATAATCTGAGAATTCCACTACTGGATGTTTACTTAAAAACACTAATTTGAAAATATATATACACCCCTCTCTTTATTTCAGCATTATTTACAATAGTGAAGATATGGAAATTGTATAAATGTCCACTGTAAGATGAATGGATAAAGAATATGTGATATATATATATATATACAAATAAGAATGAGATCTTGCCATTTGGGATAACATGGGTGGATGTAGAGTGTTATGTTTAAGTGAAATAAGACACAGAGTGATGGACATATACCATATGATTTTACTTATATGTGAAATCTAAACAAACAAACAACAGACTCTAAATACAGAGAACAAATTGGTGGTTGCCAGACAGCAGGTGGCTGGGGTGATGGGAAAAGTAAATGAAAGGGATTAAGAGTTATAAACTTCCAGTTATAAAGTAAATAATTCATGGAGATATAAAGTACAGCATAGAAAATATAGTCAATAATATTGTGATAGTGTATGCTGATAGATAGTGACTACACTTATTGTGGTGAGCACTGAGGTATAGAACTGCTGAATCAATATATTGTATACCTGAAACTAATATAACACTGTATGTCAGTTATATTTCAATTAAAATAAAGAATGGGCTTTGGCCCTGTAGCAGTTCCTTGCTGGGAGATAAAGGGCCCTCACAGCCTGTGCTGGGCTTATCAGTTTGTGAGGGAATATCTCTTCCTGCTCTGGGCTTAATGTATACTCCATTGCTCTGCTAATATGCTGCATCAGTGGCCCTCAGCCACACCCCAGCTATCTGTATTTCAGACACCATGTTGGAGGGGTTCCTTCCACTATAGCACAAAGTAATGTGCATGCAGTCACACTGCCCAAGTGGGCTGCAGAATTAATCCACTGGGGACTTTGTATTACAAGGGGTTGTATCTTATGCACACTATCTCCCCTCTTGCTCTAAGTGCTGTAGCATGTAAGCCTGGGGTATGTGTATTATCTGTTCCCAGTGACTTTGAATCATACAGTGGTTTCTTCCCCACAGGACACTTACCTGATTTTTAACCTTGGCCACACTCATGTTATACTCTATCTTGCAGTATAGCCCAAGCACCCAGTTATCAGTAAAAAAATATATATTCATAGAGTAAGTAATAAAAGTTGCATAATTATCTCAACAGATACAGAAAAAATATTTCCCCCAAATCCTCCAGCTTTTTATATTAAACACACTCAACAACAGAGTAGGAGGGAAATCCCTTACCTGTTAAAGCACATCTGTGAAATCCCCAAAGCTATTATTATACTTAATGGTGAAAGACTAAAACTTTCTCTCTAAATTCAGGAAAGAATGATGTCTGCTCTTACTACTTCTATTCAACATTATGCTGGAGGTTCTAGCCAGGGCAATTAGACGAGAACAAGAAAAAAAGACATGCAGATTGGAAAAGAAGAAGTAAAATTATTTCTCTTTGCAGAAGGCATAATCTTATATATAGCATTCCCTAAAGAATTTATACAAAAAGTTATTAGAGCTAATAAATCAATTCATCAAGGTTGCAGGATATAAGATCAATATATAAAACTCAATTATGTTTCTTTACAGTACCAATAAACAATACAATAATGAAATTAAGACATAAATTATATGTACAGTAATATAAAAGAATAAGATACTTAGTAATAAATTTAACACCCAATGTCCATCAACTGATGGACAGATAAAGAAAATGTGGTATAGTTGTATGGTGGAATATTATACAGCCACAAAAAGAAGGAAGTAGTGATAAATGTTACAACATGTATGAGCTATGGAAATATTATGCCAAGTGAAAGAAACTAGCCATGAAATGTCATATATTGTATGCTTCAATTTATATGAAATATTCTGAAAAATAAATGAATAAAGACAGAAAACATATTAGTGGTTGCCTGGGTCTGAGTCTGTGGTTGGGAATGTGAATTGCCTGCAAATGGGAACAGAGTATTTTTTGAGTTATTGGAAATGTTCTAAACTTGAATAGAATGTATAGATTGTGATGATGGTTTCATAACTGTGTAACTTTAATATAGTCATTGAATTGTACATTTAAAACAGGTTAATGTTATATTAATTATACCTCAATAAATATGTTAAATGATCTCTACTAACAGGTTTTGTTTTTTTTGGTTTTTTTTGTTTTGTTTTTTGCTGTTGTTGTATGAAGTAGTCTATAAGAGTCAATTGGAGATTTGGTGTAAGGAAAATTTCACTTTCCCATATTGCTCAGACTCTGCTTCTTCATTAGAGTCAACTTAATGTTCGGACCCTAACATATTCCATTTTATCTCATTCATTTAGTTTTGGAATTGTGAGTCAAGTGTGAGCCACTTAGCTGTGGTACAAGGCTATGATTTTGAGGGTAAATTTAAGGTACTATAGAAATAATATCTTAATCTTGTGTACCAGATCATCTGGAGCTCTTGAATTTGAGATCCCTTTCAACACAAGCACCTGTTATTTCATGTTCTAAGGTAGTCCTGAACAGGTATTGAAACAGGTTTGGTTTGTCTAATGGGAAACCTAGAATGATTATCTTTTTTGTCCACTTTAACCCACTTAATTTTTTTTTTTGTGGAGTAAATTTTATGGTTATTGTTTGAGAATTGCTTTATAACTTCTATTATTTATTCATTTATTTATTTGATTCTGAGGATAAAGTTGTATGTCTCAGCTTTCATAGAAAGCTAATGTCAAGCAGATTGTTATACTAATATTCTTGTTAAATGACAACTGGGTAAGGTTATTTAATAGCTGGAGGTATAGTTTTTAGGAATATTTACAGACAGGAGAGGTGGCATACCTACACCCATAACAGCCCTACTGGGGAGTCTACATCACTGTGACTGTGTGTATGTATGTAGTGTATCTGTGTATGTTTGGAAAGGTGATATATTTTATTAAAGAAGCTATGTCTGAGAACTCTGTTGTGTGGGATAAACTGTTATCTCCTTGTGAGTGGAGCTGGTAGTAGCTGAGTCACCAGTTATTCATTCACTTCCCTTGTTTCTGTGTCCTAAGATAGCCTGACAACTGTATAGGGAAACCCTAGCTAGCCTTTGATACTTTCAAATGGCTTATGTTGATGGACATAGAATAAAATTTGGAAGAACAAAAAGAAGAATAAAATTTTTCAGTCTTTTAAGAAACCTGAGGTTAATTTCATGCATTTATAAATTTTTTTAATATTTTTAAAATTTTAACATTATGTATTAAAAATTCCCTTTATCCACTCATCTGTCAATGGACATCTTGGCTCTTTCCACAGTTTGGCTATTGTGGACATTGTTGCTATAAACATCAGGGTGCATGCACCCCTTCGGATCCCTACATTTGTATCTTTGGGGTAAATACCCAGTAGTGCAATTGCTGGATCGTATGGTAGCTCTATTTTCAACTTTTTGAGGAACCTCCATACTGCTTTCCAGAGTGGCTGCACCAGCTTGCATGAGAGACTATGGACTCTGAAAAACAAACTGAGGGTTCTAGAGGGGAGGGGGGGTGATGGGTTAGTCTGGTGATGGGTATTAAGGAGGGCACATTCTGCATGGAGCACTGGGTGTTATATGCAAACAATGAATCATGGAACACTACATCAAAAACTAATGTTGTAATGTATGGGGATTAACATAAGAATAAAAAAATTTTAAAAAAAACTAATGATGTAATGTATGGTGATTAACATAACATAATAATAAAAAATAAAATAAAAATAAAATAAAATAAAAATTCCCTTGCCAAAATGGGCATTACTTATTAGAAAAAACATTGGAACTTTAGTGAAGTCCTAAAATATCTCTAAATTTTTCTATATATTGACTACCCAGAGAGTTAATTATCAAAATATCCTGTTAGTTATAGAAGGCAGTTGTAATATTTATATCAGTAAGGTGCCAGATTAGCCAAAATACATTTATTACATAGGACTATTATGAACTTACTTTTTATTGTAATAAAGAAGTAGCCTTTATTTTTATTTTTCAGAAATTTCAAATGCCTTGAAATTTTTACAGGCTACATCATAGAAGCTCCAAGGTAACAGCTTGAAACTTCAGTGGGGGAATTTGAAATAAGAGTGAAAAAAAATTTATTTCTCCAAGGGTCTTGGTGTTCATGGGGATCACTTTAAGAAACATGCCCTTATTTAGAGACACCTCCATACCTAGGATTTCTTTTCCTTTGGTTATATGTTAACTAACATCCTTAGGAGGGATTATTAGAATATACCTTCCAAATTAATACTTTTTGTAAGGCATGCCCATTTACTGGATAATGGAAAACTATTTTTTGTTCAGTGATTTTTGTTTTCAGCCTAAAAGAAATGGTGGAAAACAAATCATTATTTTTGTTAACATTAAATTGTTGGGAATTAAAAACTCTTCATTTGGACATTTTATTTCTTGATGATCCTTAGAAAAATTTATTTGTTGAGCATATATTTATAAAGATTAATATTTATTCTTTATGTCAATTTTATTGTGGACTGGAAAAGATTACCTTGGCAAGCCTGGGGTGTTCAGATGATGCACATTTCAAAGAAGTACCTGTCTTCTAGACTGGCCCTTGGTAGGATCCTGGGGTGATAATCTTTGAGCTCTTGGAATATTCTACCTGACAAGTTTACTTTTGTATATCTGAGTCCTTGGGCCATGCTGTACCTATTTGAACAGTTAAATTTATTCTAACAGTGTGACTTATTCTGAATGCCTGTTTTTGCTCTGGGGGATGGACTAAAATCTGAGTAGCTGTGGTCAGTCACACAGACACCACATACCTATGTGACTGACCTCCATTAAAAGCCTCCAAGGCTAGAGTGAGCTTCCTGGGTTGGCACACATTATTTCTGGTAGAGTTAGGTGTGTCTCTATGTGATTTCCCTGAGAAGGGACTCTTGGAAGCTTGCATCTGGTTTCTCCTGTACTTTTCCCCATGTGTCTTTTCCCTTTGCTGATTGTAATCTGTTTTCTTTCAATGTAGTAAACTATAACCATGAGTACAAGGACTTTTCTGAGTCCTTTTTTATTAAAGTATAATTAACATACAGGGTTATATTAGTTTCAAGTGTATGATATCATGATTCAACAATTCTATACTTTTTTGAGTTCTTTGAATCCTAGCAAATCATGAAGATTGAGGGTGGTCTTGATGATGCCCAGCAGAGTTGGCATTAGGTGGGATTAACCAGAATGACCCTGACTCTCTGAAACATGGTAGTCTTATTGTTTGGGAAAAGGAAAGATAAGGGGGTGACAGTTCTTTGATGACTGAAGGGCTACTGAATTACCCATTGTATGAGATAGCAGCTGTGCTTTATTCAGGCCCTGAATCATAAGAAAATGCAAAACAATGAGAAAAAAAATCGAACTTTTTAAAAAATCTGTAATAGATAAAATGAAATAGTGTTGGAGTCGATGTTAACAATGCACTGAACTCAGATTTTAGTCAGTCTGATCTATAACTACTAGTCTTAAAGTTGCTGCTAAAGAGGAAAATTGTCCTGAAAAAAAAAAAAAAGACAATATCTCTATGATGTATGGTCACCAAGAAGGTATTCCATGTGTCAGGGAGGCAAACCCCCAAAACTACTAAAACCAGTGGGTATAGTTTTAAAGAATTGTCTCCTTTTGTGGATCAATAGCAGCAACTTCCTGAAAATCCTTGAATAAAAGTGGATTGTGCTCATTATTAAATAGGAGTCTCCTTAGTTTTGAATGCTGCAGAATGAAACAGTATGTTTGGGTTGAGGTAGGACCTACTGCTTACTATTGAACAGTTGGGGTATATGATCTAAACATGTGGCAGTTTCTTCCTGAGGGGAGAGCTAGCCTTGTGGGTTGGATAAAAGCTACTGTAGTTTGTTTTCCCTGAGAAGGGAATGCCCTTTCCCCTACCTGAAAAGCCAACTGGAACTCTCAAGATGAAGCAACTGATATGTTGCATAAGTAATATGCTGGATTGGCTTTAAAATGACCAGGATGTTCATCTACTTAATGTACCTTTTACCTAGACCATGATAAATGCTGTGATTTAGGGATACTCTTTTGCATTGTCACCCCATGTAACCTTGTTGTTGCAAAATCAAGCAATGGTCAAAGAAGCTGTATCAGATTTGTTATCTCAGCTTACTCTTATGGGTCTCACAGATGCTAAGAAAATTAGAGTGATTCACAAGAGAATAGGGAAAGAAAAAGGTGATAGTCAAGGGGTTCACTCCAGCAAAGTGGAACTCTTTAAATAGTTATTAAGGATGGGGATGAATAAGGTAGCATTGATGGGGTTGACACTGTGATAATGGGAGAATATGAGGATACCATGGTTATTGGGAGTAACGTCAATGTTTGGATGGAAATTGAATGTTTGAACAGACTCTATGTAAAGTGGTTGCATTTCCTTTTCCTGCATGTGTTATTGATTTTATTGATTTTTTTTTACTTTTATTTTAAAAAAAAATTTAAATTTAAATTCAATTAGCCAACATATAGTACATCATTAGTTTTTGATGTAGTGTTCAATGATTCATCAATTGTGTATAACACCCAGTGCATTGAAAAGGATATATGTCTACTGAGGAACCACTTTCTCTATGTAGTATTGTAAACCAGAAGGCACGTAAGTTCACCCTGTGGTCAGTACTAATTGGACATACTAAATGGGAACCTACAGAATTGACTAAGCTCCCAGAAGTTGTTAATTTGAAATAGTATAGAATACTTGGTAGACAAAAAGACTACCATTTTAATTAATCACATATTAGAATGACATATTAGCAACCAACAAATTCTCTATACAACAGCCCTGTGTAGCCAATGAACAGGCAGATGGCACATAGAGACTAATAGTAGATTATCAAGGCTTGGATAATGTAAAACTTCATATAGCATCAGCAGTCCAAAAAGGTGGAAAAATGCAAGTTAAATAAGGTGACTTTTCAGTGATTTATCTTGAAAATACTTTTTAAATACCAATCATAGAAACAAGTCAACTGTAATTTTTCTTTATCTGAGGGGAATCTCAATTTGCATTTACTGTATTGCCACAGTATTATTTGAATTCACTAGGTTACTGTAATAATTTGGTTAAAGGGATTTGGACTTGATGCAAATGTTGAGTGCATTGAGAATGTCATGATATCAGAAAACAAAGAACAAGATACAACTTAATGCAGTGGTGACACACATGACTAAAAAAGGCTGAATGATAAATCCAGCAAAGATCCAAGGGCTCTTACAAATGGTGAAATTCATAGGAATAACATGGACAGGAGCCACTAAGTTATTTTATAGGTAACTAAAAATAAAATGCTGTCATTGCCTACCCCTGGAAATAAGCAAGAAACACAGCACCTGGTTGTTGTTGTTGTCGCTGTTTTTAATTTTGGAGGATGCGTATTCCTCCTCTGGGAATATCACTAGCTCCAATCCATAAAGCTATGTGTAAGAAGACCGCCTGAACAATGCCAGGCTATGTCTGAAATGCAAAAAGCAGTGTCTTAGTTAATGACTTTGAGCCTTTATGATACACACTCAGATATGATTTTGGAAGTATCTGCAACTTGCACTTAGGCTGACAGGAGCTTATGACAAAGTGCATGAATGCTGCCCAGAAGTGACCACTGGAATTTTGGACTACAAAGTTTATGGACAGGGAAGTACACTGCACAATGACAGACAATTATTGATTTGTTATTAGGTATTTATTGAAACTACCCTGATGACTGGGGGGCATAAAATAATCTTGAAATTATTACATATAATGTCTTGAGTAATATCTAATAAGGAAGGCAGTGCCCAGAAGGAACATGCTACTGGAGGAATGGGAGAATATACTCATCATGTTTATTATAATTAAGGAGGTTCTTTTACCTTGTGCCAACTTTGAAATCACCTCAGGAACTGCCAGATCCTATTGCCATATGTAGGTAGCATTGATGGGGTTGACACTGTGATAATGGGAAATTATTACAGTAACCTAGTGAATTCAAATAATACTGTGGCAATACAGTAAATGCTCTATGCACAACTCTCAATTGACCAAAGGGGGGGGGAACCTGCTTCATTTATAGATGTCAGTTATAAGGTGGATGGTAAGCAACCTCTTTGAAAGACTGCTGCATGGGGCGCCTGGGTGGCTCAGTTGGTTAAGCGACTGCCTTCAGCTCAGGTCATGATCCCAGAGTCCTGGGATCGAGTCCCACGTCGGGCTCCCTGCTCTGCGGGGAGCCTGCTTCTCTCTCTCCCACTCCCCCTGCTTGTGTTCCCTCTCTCGCTGTGTCTCTCTCTGTCAAATAAATAAAATCTTAAAAAAAAAAAAAAGACTGCTGCTTTATAACCTGCTGGTGGAAAAACCCTGATTGAAGAAGATAAGAATACATCAGCTCAATGGCTGAACTTCATGCTCTTTTCCTCGAAGTGATGGAAGAATTGAAAAACAATAACAATTTAAAAGTCTGTTTTTTTTTCTTTTTTAAAAAGATTATTTATTTATTTATTTGAGAAGAGACAGAGATAGTGAGAGAGAGCACTAGCAGGGAGGAGAGGGAGAGCAGGCTCTCCGCTGAGCAGGGAGCCCAACGCAGGACTTGATCCCAGGACCCCGGGACCACGACCTGAGCCGAAGGTAAACCTTAACCAACTGAGCCACCCAGGTGCCCCAAGTCTGGGTCTTTTCTTACACATCATTGAGATAGGTGGATTTGGGAGGTGGCCAGTGTACTGGCCATATAGTTAGGTAGTTGGGCAATGAAAAATTGGACAATTAAAGGATTCCTGCATACGTCACAGCCCTGTGAAAATTACTATGGAAATTTAAGAAACATATTGAAGAACTTCCTTCCCAAATTAGAAGGTAATTTGAATCAGCAAGTGGACTTCCTGGTGTGCTTGTTTGTGGTGGCCACCTGGTTCATAAAATAGGTGAATATGGAGTAGCTGCAGCAATGCAGAGATGGGCTGGTAATCAATATATTCCACTTGTACCTTCTTTTTTTTTTTAAGATTTTATTTATTTATTTGACAGAGAGAGACACAGCGAGAGAGGGAACACAAGCAGCGGGAGTGGGAGAGGGAGAAGCAGGCTCCCCGCAGAGCAGGGAGCCCGATGTGGGACTTGATCCCAGGACCCTGGGATCATGACCCGAGCCGAAGGCAGTCGCTCAACCGACTGAGCCACCCAGGCGCCCTCCACTTGTACCTTCTGAGGCACAAAGAGCCAACAAAAATATTCTGTCTCCCAGTCAGAGAGACAAAAACTACAGATGGATATGTGAGAGATTTCCTGGGGAAGAAAGTCTCCACACATAGTTGGGACATAAACTACATCAGACTACTACCAGTAGCCGTAGGAGGTTATACATAAGTCCTGACAGGAATAGATATTTATGTGGACTAAGTTTTGCCTACCCAGGGGTAGATGCAAATTCTTGAAACTCTATAAAGGATTGGAACAGAAAATACTGTACCAATTGACACCATCAAGTTACACTCTTTCAGACCAAGGATCATATATTACAGCCCATAGGTTCCAATAATGGTCAAAGAGATATCATATCAAGTGGATATATCATATTACATATCATCCTCATAGTAGTGATTTGGTAATTAGAATGGGCCATTAAAATACCAGTTGTCTAAAATTAGTGGAGATAAAAGCACAAAAGTTTACTCACCTTCATGAATATGAACTCATGTTCAATGTGAGAAGGGGACAAAGGAGAATCCCCACTTGGTAGATTCTTGTTTTTCTGGGTAGTTTGGTAGAAAAGGAGGTAGAGGAAGATGCTGGTACAATTATACAATGCTTCCCCAAATCACCCCAACTTTCCTTTTTTCCTACCTGATTCAGTGATCCTAGAATAAGGGCTGCATGTGCCAGTTGCAGAAACGATGCTGAACAAGAAACTATATCTTTAAAACTTTACTCCAGTATTCCTAAGGGTCTGATGGGATGGACTGCACCTTTACTTCATCTGGCAAAATTGGGGTTGACAGTGAATGCAGCTGTATTGCCTAGTGGTCAAGAAAGCCCACTAGTTCTGTACTTAGGTGAATCTACCCTATATGGATGAGAATGGACTGAGTTTCTCCTTACACAGAAAATATTGAAACTGTTGAGGGTAGGCAATTGTTAGACTAGTATTGGTGCTGATGATATGGACTAACACAATGCCTCAACCTAACATACCTTTCAAATATGGAAGAGTTTATATTAAAAATCAATGCAAAACAGGGAAAAGGAGAATAGTACCTGAGGCTAAAAGAATTATTAATTGGGTTATGGAATAAGGAAACTCCAAGATTACATTGGTGTCTTGAGAGAGGATCAGAGCAAGAAAATATTGTTTCTTAGCACAATTATACCCTAAAGCTCAAAAGGGTGAAGCCATATATTTTCGAAACCACCTCTGCTTTTTGAATCTGATAACACAAATGGAAACCTGGAAACCTGAGTGGCATTGCTCTGAGACATTTTGGTCATACAATATGATGAAATGGGTCCTATAGTTAATGACTGAGTGGAACTCTAGTAATGTTCCAGTATCTTTTGGCTCTTATTTTTCAGGTTATATTTACTACAAAGGATGTCATTTGGGAAGGAATTTCTAAGAACTACGGCATACTGGGCCATTGGTCTGTGGAGTATATAGCTCCTGGCAGACTAATTACTGTGTAGCTATAAACCTTGGTGGTAAATGATGGCTGAAATGCACCAGGGCCATTCCCAAAACTAGCTTCTCCAACTGTTAGGCATATTCATGCTGATACTATTGCTGTATCTAACTGTTATACCAAGTATAGATGCACAGAAAAAAATGTGATAATTTTGCTATAAGAGGGCCTACATCTAGGATCAGGAGAGCTGATTGGGCAAGAAAGGATGAACTCAGCTGGCCTGGTCTTCTCAAACATTGCATATTCTAAAGAAAGGACTATCTTCATAACCAGCCTTGGATTAACTTCTGGGAAATAATCTCTGTACACAGGAATATTCTACCTGATAAATTTGTTTTTGTATGCCAGATAACTCTATCATTTATGGTGAGGGCTTGTTTTGGCTTGAGAATGGGGAGATGGGTGGAGGTAAAAGTAAGTGAGGTAAGTCACATACTTGTGTGACTGACTGTACCAAAATCTCTAGACACCAGTGCCATTCCCAACACTAGCTTCTCCAACTGTTAGAGATGCTCAGGTGAGCATCTCCAGCAACATTTCACATGTGTTATCACAACTGTTTCTGGGGGAATTTAAGCATGTCCATGTGCAAATCCATTGGAAAAGGACACCTGGAAACTTGAGCTTAGTTTGTCCTGGACGTTGTCCCATATACCTTTTTTGTTTGCATATTTTTATCTATTTGACCTGAATTTTCACTATAATAAACTATAACTGTGGGAATAGCAGCTTTTTTATTTTCTTGAATCTTTAGAGCAAGTGATTAAGCATGAGCATGAAATCGATTGTATATTTAAACATACATCACATGGTAGAAAACTTAAGTCAATATAAATTGACATATTCAGTTATTTGTGAAAATACCAAAACTGTGAGAATTTGGGGGTAGTTTAACATGGGTGGGTGTTGTTGAGTTTCATTACTAGTGGTGAATGATAACAAATGGGAGAGAGAAAGAGGGAGAGAGAAACAGTATGAGAGAGAGAGTGGAGGGAGACGAGAATGATGACAAGTTAAGAGAAAGGAGGGAGGGAATGGAGGGGAAGGAGAAACAAAGTTAAATGAGAGAGAGAGAGACACACACACACAGAAGTGAGAGAGTGGGATTTCTATGGGTATAGAAAATGAAATGAATTCCTGGACGTTTATATACAAACTTGGTAGTAAAGGATATATTGAGAAAAGGCCACTGGGAGCTGTACCAGTTCATTTAGATATTTTTTATGTAAGAGATCTTTTTATTTGTTTATATTAAGCATGTATCATTTTTATCAGAAAAAAAACTGATTTTGAGAGTATTTGGGAAATATATCACCAACATGATACACACTTTCTAAGTAGTACACAAATATGAACAATGAAATATGTTGAAATCTGGTATAGAACTAAAAAATAGGCTTAGTTTTAAGGAGGGAACATGATGTAAGGGGGAAAAGATGGTGGAAGACTAGGGGACCCTATTCTGACCGGTCCCCCAGAATTGAGCTTGACCACTACCAGTGGTCTACCAGACCACTCTGAACACCCACGAAATCAGCCTGAGATGTAAGAAGATAGATGTGGATCTCTACAAACAGAATATTGCAGGTGGTTGGTTTCGAGGTACAAAGTGGGAAGCTGTGATTCTGTGGGCAGATTTTGGAGAGAAATAAACAGAAGGGGGAGGGAGCCTGGCATGGGGATCCTACACTGCCAGTGAGCGATAGCCTCCCGTGCTGGGGATGGGGCATAAACTCACAGACCAGTAGCAGCGGGGAAAGGACTTTAGGGCAGCCCCCCAGATGGAAACCTGAAGGAGCAGGGAAGCACATGTGAACCGGGGGCAGCTTGTGGTTTTAGAAGCACAAAGAGCAGACACATGCCCGAGCTGGAGGTGAGGACTGGGAGCGCTGCTGTGGGGTGCACAACCCAGGATGCTGCAGTTTATAGCAGCACAGACAGAAATGAAGATAGTGTGGACTGGAGAGCTCACTGAAGAACAGACTGCGGTCTCTCTGCTCTGAGGCAGAGGGTTGGAAATGGTCTCTTCAAAGAGATGAAGAAAGCCACCAGGAAAAGCTGCTAGAGAACAAAAGCCCCCAAAAACCTGTTCCCACTGAGCCCATGCCCCACCATAGGGGAGCAGGGTAACTCTGCCCAAACAGGGTTGATGAGTAACAGCATGGCAGGCCCCTCCCCCAGAAGACAGGCTGGGAGAGCAAGAGGCCAGCAACCCTAAAGTCCCTAGAAAACAGGTGCATCTTGCTTGGGTTCTGGTCAATAATTTGGACTCTATACATTCCCTCAACCACCCATCAACAGAATGACTAGGAAGAGGAACCCCCAAAATAGGAAAGACTCAGAGATTATGACTTAAGCCACAGATTTACAAATGGATGCAGATATAACCAAGATGTTGGAGACGGAATTCAGGCTAGCAATTGTGAAGACAATAGCTAGAATGGAGAAAACGATTAATGGCAACATAGAGTCTCTAAGGGCAGAAATGAAAGCTGAATTGGCAGAATTTAAAAATGCTATCAATGAGATCCAATCTAATCTAGATAATCTAACAGCTAGGGTAAGTAAGGCAGAAGAATGAATCAATGACCTGGAAGACAATTTAATAGATAAAAGGGAAAAGAGGAGGCCAGGGAAAAACAACTCAGAATCCATGAAAATAGAATCAGAGAAATAAGTGACACCATGAAGTGTTCCAATGTCAGAATTATTGGAATCCTGGAGGGGGTGGAGAGAGAGAGGGGGCTAGAAGATATATTTGAGTAAATCTTAGCTGAGAACTTCCCTAATCTGGGGATGAAACAAACATTGGTGTCCTAGTGGCAAAGAGGACCCGTCCCAAGATCAAGGAAAATAGGCCAACACCCCAGCATGTAATAGTAAAACTCACAAATATTAGAACCAAGGAAACCATCTTAAGGGCAGGTAGGGGGAAGAGATTCCTTACGTACAGAGGGAGGAACATCAGAATAATGTCAGACCTATCCACAGAGACGTGGCAAGCCAGAAAGGCTTGGCAAGACATATTCAGTCTACTAAATGAGAAGAATATGCAGCCAAGAATACATTATCCGGCAAGGCTGTCATTTAGAATGGATGGAGAGATGCAGAGCTTCCAAGACCGGCAGAAACTGAAAGAATATGTGACCACTAAGGCAGCCCTGCAAGAATTATTAAGGGGGGTTCTATAAAAGGAGAAAGACCCCAAGAGTGACACAGAAAAGATATTTACAGGGACAATCTATAAAAACAAGGTCTTCACAGGCAACATGATGAAAATTAATTCATATCTTTCAATAATCACTCTCAACGTGAATGGCCTAAACACTCCCATAAAACGGCACAGGGTTGCAGATTGGATAAAAAGACAGGACCCATCCATATGCTGTCTACAAGAGACTCATGGAACCTAAAGATACATCCAGACTGAAAGTGAAGGGATGGAGATCCATCTTCCATGCCAGCGGACCTCAAAAGAAAGCTGGGGTAGCAATTCTAATATCAGACCAATTAGATTTTAAACTAAAGACTGTAGTTAGAGACACAGAAGGACACTATATCATTCTTAAAGGGTCTATCCAACGAGAAGATCAAACAATTGTAAATACCTAGGCACCCAACATGGGAGCAGCCATCTATATAAGCCAACTGTTAACCAAAATAAAGAGTCATATGGATAACAATATGTTAATTGCAGGAGACTTCAATACTCCACTCTCAGCAATAGACAGATCACCCAAGCAGAAAATCAACAAAGAAACAAGAGCTTTGAATGACACACTGGACCAGAGGGACTTCAAAGATATATACAGAACATTCCACCAAAAACAACAGAATACTCATTCTTCCTGAGCACACATGGAACTTTCCCATAATAGACCACATACTGGGTCACAAATCAGGTCTCAACTGATAACAAAAGATTGATATTTTATTCCCTGCATATTCTCAGACCATAATGCTTTAAAACTGGAACTCATTCACAATAAAAAATTTGGCAGAAATTCAAACACTTGGAAGCTAAAGACCACTCTGCTCAAGAATGTTTGGGTCAACCAGGAAATCAAAGAAGAACTTAAACAATTCATGGAAACCAATGAGAACGAAAACACATCAGTCCAAAACCTATGGCATACTGCAAAGGCGGTCCTAAGGGGGACATACATAGCCATCCAAGCCTCACTCAAAAAAAGAGAAAAATCCCGAATTCACCAACTAACTCTACACCTTAAAGAACTAGAGAAAAAGCAACAAACGATGCCTAAGCCATGCATTAGAATAGAAATAATTCAGATTAGAGCAGAGATCAATGAATTAGAAACCAGAAACACAGTAGATCAGATCAACGAAACTAGAAGCTGGTTCTTTGAAAGAATAAGATCAATAAACCATTGGCCAGACTTATCCAAAAGAAAAGAGAAAGGACCCAAATTAATAAAATTATGAATGAAAGGGGAGAGATCATGACTAACACCAAGGAAATAGAAACAATTTCTGGAAATTATTATCAACAACTATATGCCAATAAACTGAGCAATCTGGATGAAATGGAGGCCTTCCTGTAAACTTATAAACTGCCAAGACTGAAACAGGAAGAAATTTACAACCTCAATAGGCCAATAACCAGTAACGAGATTGAAGCAGTGATCAAAAACCTCCCAAAAAACAAGAGTCCAGGGCCTGGTCGATTCCATGGGGAATTCTACCAAACATTCAAAGAAGAAATAATACCTATTCTCTTGAAGCTGTTTCAAAAAACAGAAACAGAAGGAAAGCTTCCAGACTTATTCTATGAGGCCAACATTACCTTAATCCCCAAACCAGGCAAAGACCCCATCAAAAAGGAGAATTTCAGACCAATATCCCTGATGAACATGGATTCCAAAATCCTCAACAAAATCCTAGCTAATAGGATCCAACAATACATTAAAAGGATCATCCACCAGGACCAAGTGGGATTTATCCCTGGGATACAAGGGTGGTTAAACATTCTCAAATCAATCAATGTGATAGAACACATTAATAAGTGGAGAGAGAAGACCCATAGTGTCCTCTCAATTGATGCAGAAAAAGCATTTGACAAACTACAGCATCCTTTCCTGATTAAAACTCTTCAGAGTATAGGGATAGAGGGAACATTCCTCAAGTTCATAAAATCCATCTATGAAAAACCCACAGTGAATATCATCCTCAATGGTGAAAAGCTGAGAGCCTTTCCCTTAAGATCAGGAACACGTCCAGGATGCCCACTCTTGCCACTATTGTTCAACATAGTACTAGAAGTCCTAGCAACAGCAATCAGACAACAAAAAGAAATAAACGTTATTCAAATTGTCAAAGAAGAAGTCAAACTCTCTCTTTTCACAGATGACATGATACTTTATGTGGAAAACCCAAAGCTCCACCCCCAAATTACTAGAACTCATCCAGCAATTCAGTAATGTGGCAGGATACAAACTCAATGCACAGAAATCAGTTGCTTTCTTATACACTAACAATGCAACTGTAGAAAGAGAAATTAGAGAAAGGATTCCATTTACAATAGCACCGAAAACCATAAGATACCTCAGAATAAACCTAACCAAAGGGGTAAAGGATCTATACTCTAGGAACTACAGAACACTCATGAAAGAACTTGAAGAAGGCACAAAAAGATGGAAAAACATTCCATGCTCATGGATCAGAAGAATAAACTTTGTTAAAATGTCTATGCTGCCCAGAGCAATCTATACCTTCAATACCATCCTGATCAAAATTCCAATGACATTTTTCAAAGTGCTGGAACAAACAATATTAAAATTTGTATGGAATCAGAAAAGACCCTGAATCACTAAGAAAATGTTGAAAAAGAAAAACAAAGCTGGGGGCATCACATTGCCCAATTTTAAGCTATATTACAAAGTGATCACGAAGACAGCATGGTACTGGCACAAAAGCAGGCATATTGACCAATGGAACAGAATAGAGAGCCCAGATATGGACCCTCAACTCTATGGCCACATAATCCGCGACAAATTTTCCTGCAACAGGAAAAAAATACGCAATGGAAAAAAGACAGTCTCTTCAATAAATGGTGCTGGGAAAATTGGACAGCCACATGCAGAAGAATGAAACTCAACCATTCTCTAACACCATACACAAAGATAAACTCAAAATGGGTGAAAGACCTGAATGTGAGACAGGAATCCATCAACATCCTAGAGAAGAACATAGGCAGTAACCACTTTGACATCGGCCACAGCAACTTCTTTCAAGATACATCTCAAAGGCTAGTGAAACAGAAGCAAAAATGAACTATTGGGACTTCATCAAGATAAAAACTTCTGCACAGCAAAGGAAACAGTCAACAAAATAAAGAGGCAACCCACAGAATGGGAGAAGATATTTGCAAATGACACTACAGATAAAGGGCTGGTATCCAAAATCTATAAAGAACTTATCAAACTCAACACCCAAAGAACAAATGATCCAATCAAGAAATGTGCAGAAGACATGAACAGACATTTTTCCAAAGAAGACATCCAAATGGCCAACAGACACATGAAAAAGTGCTCAACATCACTTGGCATCAGGGAAATCCAAATCAAAACCTCAGTGAGATACCACTTCACACCAGTCAGAATGGCTAAAATTAACAAGTCAGGAAATGACAGATGTTGGCAGGGATGCAGAGAAAGGGGAACCCTCCTACACTATTGGTGGGGATGCAAGCTGGTGCAGCCACTCTGAAAAACAGTATGGAGGTTCCTCAAAAAGTTGAAAATAGAGCTACCATATGACCCAGCAATTGCACTACTGGGTATTTACCCCAAAGATACAAATGTAGGGATCTGAAGGGGTACATGCACCCCAATGTTTATAGCAGCACTGTCCACAATAGCCAAACTATGGAAAGGGCCAAGATGTCCATCGACAGATGAATGGATAAAGAAGATGTGGTATAAATACACAATGGAATATTATGAAGCCATTAAAAGGAATGAAATCTTGCCATTTGCAATGACGTGGATGGAACTGGAGGGTATTAGCTGAGCGAAATAAGTCAATCAGAGAAAGACATATATCATATAATCTTACTGATATGAGGAATTCTTAATCTCAGGAAACTAACTGAGGGTTGCTGGAGTGGTGGGGGGTGGGAGGGATGGGGTGGCTGGGCGATAGACATTGGGGAAGGCATGTGTTAAGGTGAGCACTGTGAATTGTGTAAGGCTGTTGAATCACAGACCTGTACCTCTGAAACAAATTATACATTACATGTTAAAAAAAAAAAAAAAAGAAGAAGATAGCAGGAGGGGAAGAATGAAGGGGGGGAAATTGGAGGGGGAGAAGAATCATGAAAGACTATGGACTCTGAGAAACAAACTGAGTGTTCTAGAGGGGAGGGGGTGGGGGGATGGGTTAACCTGGTGATGGGTATTAAAGAGGGCACATACTGCATGGAGCACTTGGTGTTATACGCAATCAATGAATCATGGAACACTACATCAAAAACTAATGATAATGTATGGTGATTAACATAACATAAAGAAAGAATAGATTACTTTTTAGTAGAAAAATAACTCAAATTATTATTTCTAGGGCTTGTGGAACATGCCCCATTAAAGTGATTTATATTTAGATGTAGACAAATAAGAGTGAAAATATGCTATGGAATCATTGAAAAGGGCTATTTACAGAGTTTATAAAAATATATGTATGGATAAAATAAAAACTTGGAATAGATACATATATTTACACTGAATCTTTCAACCAATTGTTAGAATTTTCAGTGAGCATTCCTATGATGAAGGAAAAAAAGGTAGAAATAATATATTTCATTGTGTTATACAGCACACTGTTTTGAGATGAAAATACACACATATACACGCTAGCTTTGTCACTAGATAATGATGGAATATCCCATGGGCTGGAGAGTCTTGCCTGTGAAACTAGTCTATAGTTGCTCTAGTGCCCTGGGTTGTTTCCCTTTCATTCCTACTGTGCAGAATACCAGCTTTGGTCAGCTGGTGGCACTTACGTATATTCCTGTAATTCCTCAAGACAGGAGGTACTACATTTATGTTTTGGAAAGGATGCTTATGATACAACATGGGGCACAATACAAATATACTTAAATCCATACATGCAATGGAATAGTAATACATCTTATGCAAAGTGAGGTAGAATGCTATGTAATGATATAGAATGACATTAGGTTGCATGAAAAAAGAAAATTCTGGAATGACATGTATTGAATGACAAAAATTTGGGGGAAAATGCCACTAAGGTAGGGTATACACAGACTCATGCCTCCTTACTAACTGAGGATGATGGATCTTCTGAGCATTCATGTAGGTTGCACACAGACATGAGGGATGTAGTAGACCTTTTGATTTCCCACTACTCTACAATGCAGATGGCACTTCGCGTTCTGACCTATTACTGTGTTGTATTTTTTGGAGAGAAACAGTAAAAGAGAACTGATGTTTTGAAAGTCAACTCATTAAACTATGAAGCAGATTTATGGCCACTTTCCTGAATTCTTCAGTAGTTACTGTCAAATTTTTTGTTCTAAAGATCCCAAAAAGCTTTTGTTTAGGGACTTCTATTTGCCAATATTTGAAAATTAGAAAATAATGCTAAACACTTTTAAATGTACCTATTTATTCACTTTAAATAACAGTGTTAAACCCATTTCATGCTTAAATTAAAAAACACATGCCTTGGGGTGCCTGAATGGCTCAGTTGTTGGGCATCTACCTTTGGCTTGGGTCGTGATCCCAGGGTCCTGGGATCGAGCCCCATATTGGGCTCCCTCCTCCATGGGAAGCCTGCTTCTCCCTCTCCCACTCCCCCTGCTTGTGTTCCCTCTCTCGCTGTCTCTCTCTCTCTGTCAAATAAATACATAAAATCTTTTTTTTAAAAAAGCACATGCATTATAAAAACAACTATACTTTTGAAAACAAAAGTTTCCATTTCCTTTAGACCTTTGACCACATTTTTGTAGGTATAGACATTATTACTTTATTTCACCAGAATGGAGACTAGGGAACAGAGTAGTTAAACAACATGCTGAAAATCATACAGTTGATGAGTGGCAGAGTTGAGACTCAACCCTCACCTATCTTTCTGGAAGTCTCTAATTTAAAATGAGTGACCATGAAAATACCCCATAATTTTCCCTCTCTAGGAAACTAGATAAACTAGATTGTGAGTATTGATAATTATCTCTATATCCTGTGCCCTAAGAACCTGTTGAAATTCTTCATCTAGTTTGTACACCAGTGTATCTCTAATTCAGCATGACCTTTCTCTTGTGGATCCTACAGAGAATGGGATGACTTTGTTTTGCTCTAAAGTGCACAGATCCAGTGCTGTGCTGGAGCTGGGTCAGACCAACACATGAAAGCTGATTCTCTGCATCACTTGCCAGCTCAGTGTTCAATGACATTATTTTGGTGGCTAAAAGAGTAGGCCATTGGTGGTTTTTTTTTTTATTTTATTATTTTTATTCTTATGTTAATCCCCATACATTACATCATTAGTTTTAGATGAAGTGTTCCATGATTCATTGTTTGTGCATAATACCCAGTGCTCCATGCAGAATGTGCCCTCCTCAATACCCACCACCAGGCTAACCCATCCTCCCACCCCCCTCCCCTCTAGAACCCTCAGTTTGTTTTTCAGAGTCCATCGTCTCTCATGGTTCGTCTATCCCTCCGATTTCCCTCGCTTCATTCTTCCCCTCCCGCTACCTTCTTCTTCTTCTCCTTTTTTTTTCCTTAACATATATTGCATTATTTGTTTCAGAGGTACCGATCTGAGATTCAACAGTCTTGCACAATTCACAGCGCTTACCAGAGCACATACCCTCCCCAGTGTCGATCACCCAGTCACCCCATCCCTCCCACCCCACCCCCCACTCCAGCAACCCTCAGTTTGTTTCCTGCGATTAAGAATTCCTCATATCAGTGAGATCATATGATACATGTCTTTCTCTGTTTGACTTATTTCGCTCAACATAATACCCTCCAGTTCCATCCATGTCGTTGCAAATGGCAAGATCTCATTCCTTTTGATGGCTGCATAATATTCCATTGTATATATATACCACATCTTCTTTATCCATTCATCTGTCGATGGACATCTTGGCTCTTTCCACAGTTTGGCTATTGTGGACATTGCTGCTATAAACATCGGGGTGCACGTACCCTTTCGGATCCCTACTTTTATATCTTTGGGGTAAATGGTGTTGGAAAAATTGGATAGCCACATGCAGAACATTGGTGGGGTTTTTTAAACCAGGGAACCTGGAGCTGCTGGATCAGAACTGCATGACTCCTTACCTGAGGGCCTGTTTTCATGCACATTACTGCCCAGGACAGGCCACATGGGCATCGCTGCTGAGCTTATTATAGGAGAAAGTGCTACATCATAAGTGCATCCCTGTCTCTCTAATGTGAATGACTATGTGTGATAGAACTTACGTGTACTTGTGTACCCTGATAACTTCATACAATCCTTATTAACCTTGTTGAATTTTTAAAATGTTAACATGATTATAAGAAAATTACCTCTAAGTATATTATTCACTAGCAGTGTGGTTTCGGCATTACCTAGACAGAGCAGATTCCCCAAATGTGAGATACTTAGCTGTATCTCCCCATTGCCCTAGGGGTACTTTCTCTTCTTAGGAACCATTTTGTCCTCACAACTATAATAATACACATTTGTCCAAATGTAGGCCCAATTTCCTTTGACACTGGCAAAACCTGATTTTCTAGTTTGCCTTCCCCTGACATCCAGACACTTTATCCTTTCCAGGTCATTTTAAAGTGACCAACAATCCACAGACTTCTAACTGCACAAATGTACCTGGCCTCTTGTATTATGGCAGGCTGAGAGGTGGTTTGTAACAGAAACTGGAACATGAGTCTGTATCTCTAACAGGGGAACTGTACTTCTTAACCCTTCTTTCCTTCCTTGGTAATCCCTTGGGTAAAAAGCTTCCTTTCTCTAAATGCCTATTCCATGGAGAACTTCAGGTATTGTCTCTAATATTTCATTCATTCATTCATTCATTAGATTTGGCGTGGTGTAATTGACTGAGATCAAGAGCAATGCTCTGCTTCTGAGGATGTATGTGCTTTTTCTGGTTTTCTTAGAAAACTAACATCAACAAGAACATTTTGATGACATTCTGGTTTCTATGACAACTGAGATATGCCATTTTATCCTGGAGAAAGAAACATAACAAGGATATTTACAGATGGGAAGGACAGATTAGCAGCAAAAATATGTAGCCTAGTAGATGCCTACTATAACTGTGAGATAATGTATATGCATGTGTTTGTGTATGTGGGTTTTGGGAAGGTGAGGTATTTATTTGGGGATTAGGAGCTATAATCCCTACCGTTTTATTGAAGAAGCTGAAAGTTCTTACTGAAGAGACTCTGAGGTGATGAGTCATCTTTCTGTGTTTCTGTGTCCTAGGATGACACCTGTTGTGTGAGAGCATTGTGATATGAGTTCTTTAAAGCAGAGGTCTCCAAATATTTCTGATCTGTTTAAAAAAAAATTTTGCTTGGGGTGCCTGGGTGGCTCAGTCAGTTGAGCACCTGACTCTTGATTTCAACTCAGGTCATGATATCAGGGTCCTGGGATTAAGTCCCGAGTGAGGATCCCTGTTCAGTGCAGTCTGCTTGTCTCCCTCTCCCTCTGCCTCTTCCCCTGCTCATGTGTTCTCTCTCTCTCAAATATATAAATAAATCTTTAAAAAGATTTTTGCTTATACCCTTAAAGATGTACTTTATTCATTTTTATCTCTACTTCTAGTAAAAAATTGTATCTGTACATTATGAGAGTGAAAGTCTAAGGCCAACATGTGATGAGATAAAATGAGTAGAACCGGAAGCTCTAATGTGAATTTGTAGAACTGGGGGGTTGATAGTGGTGCTCACTTCGAGTAGCTGACAAATGGGTTAAGAAAGATCTCCTAAAAAGACAAATTTACTGTCATCACACCACTAATTAAAATCTGTAAATGGCTCCCCATTTATCATATAAGCATAAGGTATGAGCTCCTTAACAAAGGTTCTGGTATTTGTCTTTGTGGTTTAGGAAGTGGATGTTGCTGATGTTATAGCTATTTCTGTATTTATTATGTTTTGAAAGAAAGTCATAGAGCCTAAAGGACTTACTGTTGCATTTGTCATCAGGATATGTGCTTTAGAAAGAAGTAGGGCTAAGTAAAGGATATCTAAGTCTCTCTCTTGGCACCAAATCTCTCTGGTGATCACTATGCTCTGTGGTGCTCAGACTTTCATGCTACCATTAAATGAACACTTATCCAGGTTATTATTTATCTCAATAATTAATAAGGGAACCAGTAAACTATTAAACACTTTTCAAATAAGAATTTGAGTTAGTAGGGACACCTAGGTGGCTTAGTCAGTTAAGGCTCTGTCTCTTGGTTTTGGCTCAGGTGGTGATCTCAGGGTGAGATTGAGCCCCACATCAGGCTCTGCACTGAGCATAGAGTTTGCTTGAGATGCTCTTTCCCTATCCCTCTGCCCCTCTCTACCTCTAAAATAAATAAATAAATCTTTAAAAAAAATAATTTTAGTTACCTATATTGTTTTTCTATAGGGCAAATTGTATGTGCATTGCTAAGTATAGAAACCATTTGCACTGCTATGGGCAAGAAACAATGGCTTTACTATTAGTTTTCTACATGTCAACTTCTTTTCTTAAAAGATTTTATTTATTTATTTATTTGACAGAGAGAGAAAGAGAGAGAGCAAGCACAAGAAGGGGAACGACAGACGGAGAGGGAGAAGTAGGCTCTCCACCGAGCAGGGAGCCTGATGTGGGGCTCGATCTCAGGACCTTGGGATTATGACTTGAGCAGGAGGCAGATGCTTAACTGACTGAGCCACCCAGGCGCCCCTACATGTCAATTTCTGTTGCTTATAGATTGAAAAAATAGCCTAATTAATCAAAGACAATGAAAAGTCCATACCTGTATAGAATGAGCTAATCTATGGAGAGCCTATTAACCAGTGTTTGACATTCCCTTGTAATATCCCAGTAATCTCTTGTGTCTATTTCTGAGTCTTTGACATGTTTTCTAGGCAGGGTGGTATTAAGAGAAGTGCTCACATTTTAAGAATTCCTCACTAGAAGTGTTTTGTTTTCTTTTTATCCCCTGCATAAATGTTCAAAGCCACCACTCAAGTCAGCAGGTGGCACTTAAAGATATTGTGCTCATTTGATGTATCTGACACACAAATTAATAATATTCTCGATAAACATTCTATTGATTTATTTTCCACAAAAGAAATACATTTCCTGCCATTACACCACCCACTGAAATCAGTAGATGGCTCTTCCCTTACTATATAAGCATAGAGTACAAGTTTCTCTACAAGGTTCCAATTTTTGGTTTTGCATTTTAGAAAGTGGGTGTTGCTGATGCGAGTGATAGTTTTTCTGTATTTATTATGTTTTAAAAGAAATGCATAGTATTTAAAAGACTTGATGGTTGTGTTCTTTGTCAGGATATTTGCTTTAGAAAGAAGCAAATGCTAGGTAAAAGATATCTAAGTCTCTTGGCTCCATATCCTATACTCTGTTCCATGACGCTGGGACTGGGAGTCTGTCAAGACCATTTTGCTTTTACTAACATGCTCCATGGTAGTTTCTGCCAGTCAGGTATACCAAAGAGAGACAGAAAGTGTGGAGGAAGGAAAAGCAGAAGTTCATTCCTCTCTGGCCCTGTTTTTCTCAGTGACACCTGAATAAAAGTCCTACATAAAAACAAGGTCATATGATTTCAGTAGGGGCAGGATGTCCAAAATATAATTTTTGTCCAAATTCCAGGACTCTCCAGATCAGGTCCCCTCAGAAAGACCAGCACCAGTACACTGGTAAACTCTATCGTCTGAGCTCCAGTTCTCAGCTTTGAGGGCAGCCGCCTCTGAGATCCTGATGCTTTGGCATGAGCAGGGATCAGGTCACCATCCTCAGAGGTAGGTGTCTCAGGCTTCAAGGGTCCCTCCTCTGCTCATCCTTAGAAATTACTTCTAGCTGAACAGCTCCCTTTCTTTGCAATCTGTGTCCTGACTCTAAAAGACCCACCTCTAAATTTACAAGTTCTCAGAATACTCTATCTTTACTTGGTTTTTCCAGACCTAAGAGTCCTAGCTTCTTTCCCACCATTGTCATCTCCATGTTACCTTATTGTTTCCTTTATGCCTTCTTTAGCCTCAAAACAATTCTGTCAAGTTAACTCTGATTTAAAAAAAAAGAAAAAAAAGAAAAAGAGGGCCCCTGCTTGTTAATCAGTTTGTTTTTGTTTTTGTCTATTCCCTTTTATGTTTTTCCCTCTGGTTTTGTTTTCCAAGAATTTTACTGTAACTGGACTAGGGGTATGTGTTAGGGGGTATGTTTGTGTTTTTCTGTGTGTGTATGCAAATGTTATGCTTGCTTTTTTATTTTACCACATCTTGAATATTCCACTTGATATTGTTCATTATTTTGGAAAATTCTCAGCTATTGTTCTTTCCAATATTCTTACTTTCCAAGTTCCCTCCTGGGACTCCTTGCATATCTCTCATGTGGTTAGGTATATAAATTTTAATAATGAAGATTTTATGTCATCAATATAAGATGTAATCAAACACTTTTCAAGGAAATTTTCCTTACATTCTCTTTGTATAGTACCATTTCCCTATGATTGCTTTCTTTTTATTTATATCTGATATTTCATTTCATATCTCCTTAAATCTCCTATAAAGCTATTTTTAGGTGCATTTGTACATATAAATGCATCATCTGTGTAATCTTTTACAATATTATGGAGAAAAATCAAGTCTACCTCTGTCATCCACTTCCATTTTTGTTATTCTCTTGTTTCATGTGTAATTATGTTATCAAATTTCTGTTTACCATTCAAGACATCGTTCCCTTTTCATCCCAAGATCAGCATATATAGCATTGTTTGCCACATGTATGAGTGTTTTACATAACCTTCATCATTTGTACTTCATTAGTCTATAACCTGATTATAATAACCTGAATTTTTCTTCTGTGTAAGTGCATTTATATCTGCATCAGTCTTTGTAGCAGGTAAATAAAATATCCTTGTTGGCTTAAACTGTCAGTTTTTTAGTCTATCCAATGGATAGCATTTTGCTTATATCCAATTTTGTCACTATTGATGTGATAAACTACAAGGCAATGACTGATCTTGTTAACACAGGCAACTCCTTATCCTTGTGCACAACACAGTAAAACCAATAGGTTCTTAGAAACACAACTTATTTCCTCACTAGATGTTAGTAATTATAAAGTTCTCACTTTCAGAAAAGAAAAAGCTACCCTTGACTTTTTAACTCAAAACACTGTGTGTGATATTATAACAATTACAGGGCATATTGGATGTCTTTCCTGTGGCAGGAGTAATAGGAACTGAAGGGTTAAAAGGGTACTTTTTAAAGTTGGCCTACTGGAGTGGAGAAACAACCTGAGTTTTGTAAAGGGATGGGCTTTAAAATGGAAGGTATTCACTCTAGTCTTAAAATAATGCCCTAAAGATAAACCATGCATTTTGTATATTTTTTTTTTCCCAAAGTACTCATGTTTTTCCTTTTCTAAGTAGGAGATGGTTCTCTAGGTGTATCTAAAAATAGGTTTTGTCACTGGTTATTTGTGTAGGAAAATATTGGGAGTCAGGGTTTCAGTACTAAAAGTCTGGTAAGTTGAAGTGTGTATATATATTTATGGTCATATAATTTAGAAAATGACAAATAAGTCTAATTTTTTAACTCTAATTATCAAACTGAGGGCAATTTCATGAGTCCTCAGTTTGTAATAGTTGCCATTTAAACACTATACACAAAAAACCAGCCCTCCTAAAATTAGGCATGAAGAAATATATAAACTAGTGAACAACATAAGAGAAAAAAATTTTAAAGATAAAAATTCTTACCCAATTGTTTTAAAAATTCACCACTAACACAATGACATCTTAAAGCATTTTAAAAAGTACATGTGAATATTTATGCTAAAATTAAAAGAAGCAATAATAAGCAAAAATGTATTTTCTTTATAAAACTAATTTCATAGGCTGTGCTTTTATTATGATAAAGAGAACTTCCGACTCATATTTTATAAAAGTACTTATTTTTGGAGGCTTTAAAATTATAAAGCCTAGAGCTCCCAAGAAGCTCTACTAATAGCTAGTAATTATAGGGAAGGGGCACTGAGGTAAAAATGAGAGAAAATAAATTGATGTCTCCAGATAACAGTGTGGTGAATTTATATCAAGAAAAGTACATCTATTTTGAGAGAATTCCTTGCTAAAAGTTTGTGTATCATTTTGCCTCAGTAGTGATTTAAGCCCTCACTAGAGAAAGGAATTGATAGAATAGAGCTTCCAAAATAATTCCTTCAAAAATTATGGCTGTTGATTGGATAAAGTTAATATGACTAATTATTTCATTATTTAACTAAAAGACAAATATCACAGCGGTGCCTGCGTGGCTCAGTAGGTTGAGTGTGACTTTGGCTCAAGTCATGATCTTGGGGTCCTGCAGTGGAGCCCTGCCTCTGGCTCCCTGCTGAGGGAGGGGGGAGTCTGCTTGTCCCTATGCCTCTGCCTCTGACCCTCCCCCTGCTTGTGCTCTCTTCTGTCTCCCTCTCAAACAAATAAGTAAAATCTTTTTAAAAATTAAAAAATTAAAATTAAAAGATCACAGAAGTTAAGCAAGAACTTCAAAAAATTAAACTATTCAATTGAAAAATTTCTTTCTTGATGATCTAAAATTGATCATGATGTTAAAGATTTCAGAGTTGTCAATTATAGCATTTCCCTTTTGTTTTAATCTTGTTGCGTATTCACAGTTTTCAGAAAATTTGGCTCAATTCTAAAGTGAGATATCAGATATACTTTTGTATCCATTGGACCTGTGAGAAGTTGAATTTATTTTAAAAGTTAGTATGGTGTTTTTCAACATTTTATGGCATTGGCACTGGTGTGCAAGAGAGGATCAATATTTATAGATCTTTATTTTTCTGCCTCTAGAGGAAGAAACATGTATTCTCATTAGTACAAACTATGAAAAGAAAAATATCTGTAAGATTCTATAAGGGAACAAACGTGGTGAGGAAATAGTTAAACATTTTTATTTAACATACTTCCTTTCTGATTGTTCCTCTCAAGAATGCAATGCATTGCTTTTGTAACCAGAAAAAAATCATAATTGATATTTTGATTACATATTAAAAGTACTTTTATAAAGGGTTTCACACCTAAAAAGCTATAAGCAAATGTGAGTCTCAAGAAATATTAAAATAGGCTGTACTTTTAAAATGCCTTTTTTGGTATCATATATAAGCATATGTATACATAGAATAAAAATTTGAGGGTATGTGGACTTGAGTTTATAAAAAACATTCCTAGCTGGGGTGCCTGGGTGGCTCAGTCATTAAGCATCTGCCTTCGGCTCAGGTCATGATCCTGGGGTCCTGGGATCGAGCCCCACATCGGGCTCCCTTCTCCGCGGGAAGCCTGCATCTCCCTTTCCCACTCCCCTTGCTTGCGTTCCCTCTCTCACTGTGTCTCTCTCTGTCAAATAAATAAAATCTTTAAAAAAACAAAAAACAAAGCAAAACAAAAAAAACATTCCTGAGTGATTGGAATACTGATGATATATATAAATGCTACATATATACATATACAATTTAATTATTAATTTTAAACACCATTTCAGATTTATAAGTAAATAAGTGAAGATGAAAATAACATACATATTGGAAACAAATATTTGCAGAAATGTGTACAGGCACTGAGCATGCACATACACATCAGTGTTAGGCCTCTTGTAAATGTAGGGTGTGTGCGTGTTGGAGTGTGGAGAGGTATTTAGGGGCTGATCAATTCAATTTTGTGGGAAAAGTTTACGAATACTGCTGTGGTAAGACTGAAGTGATTGACTCACTAGTTTTCCCTCTCTTTGTTTCTGTGTCCTCAAATGACACCTGTTATTTGAAAGCCAATTTTTCCTTGACTTGTCTAAAACAGGGACCTACAAACCTGTATGATCATGCACCCTATCTAAGAAAAATGTTTGTGCAGGTGAAGATTATTGCCAAAATATGTATATATAAATACCATCACATATTACATATTATATATGAGTATGCATAAACAAACATGCACATATATACATTTATTGTGGAAATAACTTATATTATGAAACATAAAATTTGAAATCAATAATACATGAGTAAAATATATAAGTGAATTATAATACATATTTCTACAATGTATACAGAAAACTAGAAAAATATATGCCAACTATTAACACAGTATAATAGTGGGAAGGTGGCAAGTGAGAGATTGAGAGAACAATTTCAGATTTCACATTACTCATTTCTGTATTGCTTGAGATTTTTAAAAATATATTTTGGAACCATCAAGGAAATCTTTTTAAAAGAGATTCACTAACAATGATGTTGAAAATATTGATATCTTTGTCTGGTTTTGGGATCAATGTAATGGAGGTCTCATAAAACGAGTTTGGAAGTTTTCCTTCCATTTCTATTTTTAGAAACAGTTTCAGAAGAATAGGTATTAATTCCTCTTGAAATGTTTGGTAGAATTCCCCTGGGAAGCCATCTGGTCTTGGGCTTTTGTTTCTTGGGAGATTTTTGATTACTACTTCAATTACCTTAGTGGTTATAGGTCTGTTCAGGTTTTCTATTTCTTCCTGGTTCAGGTTTGGTAGTTGATACATCTCTAGGAATGTATCCATTTCTTCCAGATTATCTAATTTGCTGGCATAGAGTTGCTCATAATATGTTCTTATAATTGTTTGTATTTCTTTGGTGTTGGTTGTGATCTCTCCTCTTTCATTCATGATTTTATTTATTTGGGTCATTTCTCTTTTCTTTTTGATAAATCTGGCCAGGGATTTATCAATCTTGTTAATTAAAAAGGAGAACTACAGACAAATATCCTTGATGAACATGGATGCAAAAATCCTCACCAAAATACTAGCCAATAGGATCCAACAGTACATTAAAAGGATTATTCACCACGACCAAGTGGGATTTTTCCCTGGGCTGCAAAGTTGGTTCAACATCCACAAATCAATCAATGTGATACAATACACTAATAAAAGAAAGAACAAGAACTATATGATCCTCTCAATAGATGCAGAAAAAGCTTTTGACAAAGTACAGCATCATTTCTTGATCAAAACTCTTCAGAGTATAGGCATAGAAGGTACATACCTCAATATCATAAAAGCCATCTATGAAAAACCTACAGTGAATATCATTCTCAATGGGGAAAAACTGAGAGCTTTCCCCTAAGGTCAGGAACATGGCAGGGATGTCCACTATCATCACTGCTATTCAACATAGTACTAGAAGTCCTAGCCACAGCAATCAGACAACAAAAAGAAATAAAATCCATCTGAATCGGCAAAGCAGTCAAACTCTCACTCTTTGCAGATGATATGATACTTTATGTGGAAAAGCCAAAAGACTCCACCCCAAAACTGCTAGAACTCATACAGGAATTCAGTAAAGTGGCAGGATATAAAATCAATGCACAGAAATCAGTGGCATTCCTATACACCACCAACAAGACAGAAGAAAGAGAAATTAAGGAGTCAATCCCATTTACAACTGCACCCATATACCATAAGCTACCTAGGAATAAATCTAACCAAAGAGGCAAGGATCTGTACTCAGAAAACTATAAAATACTCATGAAAGAAATTGAGGAAGGCACAAAGAAATGGAAAAACGTTCCATGCTCATGGATTGGAAGAACAAATACTGTGAAGATGTCAATGCTACCTAGAGCAATCTACACATTCAATGCAATCCCTATCAAAACACCATCCACTTTTTTCAAAGAAATGGAACAAATAATCCTAAAATTTGTATGGAACCAGAAAAGACCCAAAATAGCCAGAGGAATATTGAAAAAAAAAAAAAGCAAAGCTGGTGGCATCACAATTACATACTTCAAGCTCTATTACAAAGCTGTCATCATCAAGACAGTATGGTACTGGCACAAAAACAGACACATAGATCAATGGAACAGAATAGAGAGCCCAGAAATGGACCCTCAACTCTATGGTCAACTCATCTTCGACAAAGCAGGAAAGAACGTCCAATGGAAAAAAGAGAGTCTCTTCAACAAATGGTGTTGGGAAAATTGGATAGCCACATGCAGAAGAATGAAACTGGACCATTTCCTTACACCACACACAAAAATAGACTCAAAATTGTTGAAAGACCTAAATGTGAGAGAGGAGTCCATCAAAATCCTAAAGGAGAACACAGGCAGCAACCTCTTTGACCTCAGCCACAGCAACTTCTTCCTAGACATATCACCAAAGACAAGGGAAGCCAGAGCAAAAATGAACTATTGGGACTTCATCAAGATAAAAAGCTTTTGCACAGCAAAAGAAACAGTCAACAAAACCAATAGACAACCGACAGAATGGAAGAAGATATTTGCAAATGACATACCAGATAAAGGGCTAGTATCCAGAATCTATAAAGAACTTATCAAACTCAACACCCAAAGAACAAATGATCCAATCAAGAAATGGGCAGAAGACATGAACAGACATTTTTCCAAAGAAGACATCCAAATAGTCAACAGACACATGAAATAGTGCTCAACATCATTTGGCATCAGGGAAATCCAAATCAAAACCTCAATGAGATACCACTTCACACCAGTCAGAATGGCTAAAATTAACAAGTCAGGAAATGACAGATGTTGGTGGGGATGCGGAGAAAGGGGAACCCTCCTACACTATTGGTGGGGATGCAAGCTGGTGCAGTCACTCTGGAAAACAGTATGGAGGTTCCTCAAAAAGTTGAAAATAGAGCTACCATACGACCCAGCAATTGCACTACTGGGTATTTACCCCAAAGATACAAATGTAGGGATCTGAAGGGGTACATGCACCCCGAAGTTTATAGCAGCAATGTCCACAATAGCCAAACTATGGAAAGAGTCAAGATGTCCATCGACAGATGAATGGATAAAGAAGATGTGTTATATAAATATATATATATATATATATATATACACACACAATGGAATATTATGCAGTCATCAAAAGGAATGAAATCTTGCCATGTGCAATGACATGGATGGAACTGGAGGGTATTATGCTGAGCGAAATATGTCAATCAGAGAAAGACATGTATCATATGATCTCACTGATATGAGGAATTCTTAATCTCAAGAAACAAACTGAGGGTTGCTGGAGTGGTGGGGGGCGGGAGGGATGGGGTGGCTGGGTGATAGACATTGGGGAGGATGTGTGCTGTGGTGAGCACTGTGAATTGTGTAAGACTGTTGAATCACAGACCTGTACCTCTGAAACAAATAATACATTATATGTTAAAAATAAAAAAAAAAAGAAGATAGCAGGAAGGGAAAAATGACAGGGGGGATATCGGAGGGGAAGATGAACCATTAGAGACTATGGACTCTGAGAAACACACTGAGGCTTCTATGGGGGGGTGGGGAGATGGGTTACCCTGGTGATGGGTATTAAAGAGGGCACATACTGAATGGAGCACTGGGTGTTATATGCAAACAATGAATCATGGAACACTACATCAAAAACTAATGACGTAATGTATGGTGAGTAACATAACATAATAAGATAAAAAATAATAATAATAAAAAACACGCCAAAAACAGGAAAATATTTCTATCAATATACTATTGGCTGAAGAAACACAGTTTCATGTAATATGTGCATATGTGTGCATACGAATACATAGAAAATGTGTTGGAAGCACACACACCATCATATTAACAATGAATATCTATAATGTACTGTCTTCTCTGTATATCTTTCTACATATTTTATAGTCTCTGTAAGCTCTTTTAATGTTGTTTAGAATAAAAAATGCGTTACATCAATGACCCCAACTATGTTGCATACACACAAGTATGTAGTCACAGACACACACTCACACACACATACATACACACGCAGTACTATTAAATTTATGTGTCCAAAAAGGATAGTATCATGAAAGCAGTAGGTTGCATTGTTCTGAAATAAGAATGAACTAGAATAAACTAAGTAACATAACATGGAAATATTTTTGATATGCAGTAGGAGGAAAATAATAATAACATCTATAGTATGGATGAGATAAGTTATTATTTCTCTCTCAGAGTAACATACATTCTAGAGTTGGGGTGAGGAAAATTATTAATCAAACCCATTTAATTGGTTTGATTTTCTTCTTGCTTTGTATTTTATGGATTGACACTAGATGTGCCCAGTACCTGGATCACTACATTTGATGTCATTTGAGCCCTGGAAGACCAGTGCACTTCAGAAGTCCTGACCAGGGTAAAGTCTCTGCTAGACAACAGAGTGAGAATCAAGAGATCTAACTTACAGAACCAGACCTACTGCGGTCCATGTAATATTTCTCAAGACTGTTCCCATTTTACTAAACATGTTTTTGTAATCATTTTATGTTGAGATTTTGTGGTACAATTGATTTTCTCCTTCCTCTCCAGCTACTTCTTTATCTAACAGTCAGAGATTTGGTGTTGGAAAACAACAAAATATTTAAACCACAAAATATGAATGAAGATATTCAGGTCCCAGCTGAAGGTCTGTACCTCAAGCATTTATTTATTTATTTATTTATTTATTTATTTATTTATTTATTTGACAGAAAGAGAGCATAAGCAGGGGGAGTGACAGGCAGAGGGAGAAGCAGGCTCCCTGTTGATCAGGGAGCCCAATATGGAGCTCCATCCCAGGACCCTGAGATCATGACCTGAGCCGAAGGCAGGCATTTAAATGACTGAGCCACCCAGGTGCCCCAAATCTTACATTTTTAATTGTGATACAATATACATGTCACAGAATTTACCATTTTAAACATTTTTTAAAAGATTTATTTATTTTAGAGAGAGAGAGAGAGAGCAAGCACATGACTGGGGGGAGGCACAGAGGGAGAGAACCTGCAAGTAGACTCCCTGCTGAGCATGGAGTCTGAGGTGGGGCTGGATCCCACGACCCATGAGATCACAACCCACAAGATCATGCGTGACTCTAGCTGAAACCAAGAGCCAGATGCTCAGCCAACTGAGCCACCAAGGTGCCCCTTTTTAAGTGCACAGTTCAGTGGCATTAAGAGCATTCATATTGTTGTACATATATTACCACCATCCATCACCAGAAATTTTTTATTTTCCAAAACTGAACCTCTGTACCCATTAAATAATAACTTCTCATTCTGTCCTCCACCCAGCCCCTGGAAACTACCATTCTACTTTCTGTCTCTATGAATTTGAATACTGTATGAATTTGATGTACTTTAGTACTTATATAAGTGGAATCATACATTATTGGTCCTTTTGTGACTGGCTTATTTCACTTAGTGTAATGTTTATAAGATTAAGCATTATTGTATCATGTATCAGAATCTCCTTCCTTTCTAAGGCTGGGTAATTTTCCATTTTATGTACATACCACATTCTGTTTATTAATTTATCTCAAAATTACCATGAGTTAGTTCCACATTTTGATTATTATGAATATATTATTATAATCATGATATATGAATATATATGATTATTATGTTTATAGCATGGGTATACAAATAACTATTTGAGTCCCTGAATTCAATTCTTTTGGGTATATATATATCCAGAAGTAGAATTGCTGGATCATAATTTTATTTTTCATTTGTAAAATTATGTTTAATTTTATGAAAATAAAATATTATTTTCTTTTTAATTCTATTTTTAATTTTATTTTTAATTTTGTTTTTAGTGCTTTGACAATCCACTTATTGTTGTTCATAACAGATGCCCCAGTTTACATTCCCACCAGCAGTGCACAGGGTTCCAATTTCTCCATATTCTTGCCAATGCTTGATATTTTCTCTTTGGTTTTGCTTTGTTGGATAATAGCCATCCTAATAGGTGTGAAGTAGTATGGCACTGTGGCTTTAATATGCATTTCTCTAATAAGTAGTGACTTGGAGCATTTTTTCTGAGGGAGTGTGATGTCCAGTGTCCCTGAAGTTAGAAGAATATTTGCAAACTGGTCTTTCCTGCCCCTGTGAAAACTACATGACATGGCTGGGTGAAGGGCCTTTACTGGGATGACCCTGGTAGCAAAAGAAATCAGAAAGGAAATGGCAACCTGCTTCTCTCACTTCTTGATTTTCCGTCTCTCTGTGGCATTCTCAAATGTCAGACCCAAATGGGTGGTAAAACACAAACAGGATGTCAGAGTCCTTGCCATATCACCTATGCACACCCTAAGGAATGTTGATTGAGAGATTCAAATATCCCTTACCTAAATCTGTTTCCTCTTAAAGCATATTTCATACAAGGAAGTCAGCAATAACTACTGAAGAGACTATGCACCTATTTCAAAACTTTATTGATAGAATTAATTACTAATGGCATTACCAACAATATCTACTAGCAGGCACCCAAGCTGACATAAAACAGTCTTTGTTAAGGGACTTGTGCTTTATGCTATAGGTAAACAGAAGCCATATTGAAATTTAAATTACTGGTGGGAAAAGACATAAATATCCCTTTAGAGAACTGGTTTCCCAAGTGATGTACAACTATGCAAGTAGCAGTAAGCAAGATGATGGTGTATTGGAGCCCAGAAATGTAACATTAGATTTTTCAAAACATTTAAAATCTAATCCTTTATAACAGGTGTCAGCAAACTAAAAGCCTGATGGTTGTGTCTGGCTTGCTGCCTTTAAAAAAAAATTATTAGAGCATAGCTATCCCTCATTTTTTTATCTTCGTGTCTATGGCTGCTTTCCTGTTACAATGGCACAAGTGTCATTGGGATAGAGACTTATATGATCACCAAGCATAGGGTATCTAGTATCTGGCATTTCACTGAAAAAATTTGCCAACTCTTGTTTTGTAACTTAAAGTTTGGGTGTATTTCTTAGAGTGCAAAAATCATTAGTACTGTATCTAGATATATAATGATCTTTGACACATCTTAAAGTACTAAAAAAGGCTTTCTTAAACAAGGATGCTTGTCTAGAAAAGCATGGAGACTTCTGTTTTATGAACTAGATATCAAATTGCTCACCTAGCATAGGGGTTCTATCATCTTAATTCACTGAATCAAAACAGGAAAAATACTGGCTGGTAATTCAGTCTCTCCAGGATGCTCTTACAAGAGCTGTCTATGTGTCTCCCACAAAAAGTGATGGATAAAATACCCTCAACCCCCAATATATAACTCAACCCCAAAACACAGACACACACAAACACACTGATGATAGCCTTTAAATAGGCCTTTAATTGATATAGAGTTTCCACCTTTTCTGCCTATAATTCTATCTGATCAATCTACTAGGAAACAACAGCAGAGACAGTTGTCATAAAAAACAAAACGTTGGGATATTTCCTGCATTAGTGTAGCATTGTATGGAAACCGGGAGATATAAATTCACTCTCAGAGTCAGATTCATAATTTAGAGGTCAGCCACTCTTAACTATACCACTCCAAATAATGAATGTACAAAACCACATTAAGGAACATACTATCAACCTTTAATTAGTAGGTATTTCATGGAACAAACTTTTCAAACAGTGGTAATGCAGAATGTTTAGGATTTTTTGTAGGCTCAGATTTCCTATCAGACTGACAATCAGGATTAACTTGGAACTGATAATAAATACCACATGCTTGTCCCTGAAGTGGTGCCAAAATCCAAAAGCTTCCAAAATTACTTCCAATACTCAGTTACCACGTTTAATTCCCAGACACAAAGATGGGGAGGAGGTATTGGAAAAATGTCTGAGATCCTCATGAGTACCTCATGACTGGCTTCCATGTCAAAAGGGTTCTACTGTTTGCCACCATTGGCCAACAGAAACATACAGTCAATTTTACTAAAGTTGTGTCACAGGAATTTCTGGTAGCAGACCCTGACGCACAGAAGTTTCAGTCAAATCCTAACACTGCTTTATTACTTCAACCTCCAGGCATAAGTCACTGTAACTCCAGTCAACAATAAACTCCATTGGCACTTGAATTACAAGATAAATATATACTTTCCATGACACATTAACTTTATCATGAGAACATCAGCATTGTACCAGACTGCAAAGTCTCACATGTGACTCACATTGCTATAACTGGATAACTGAAGTAGGAAAAAAGATGTCAGAACCTGACATTGTGATGACTCTGCAGAACACAGGGCCAAAGCAAAATATGTGAAAGGGTTTTTTCCTTTGAACAATATGTAAGTTGTGATCAGAGATACTCTTGTTTTAATAGGCTGTTATGAGGGTAAGTCAATTGGTGTGGGTGGAATGCCCAAGAACTATCATGATGAATAAACATCATGATAGGAGAAGGCAGAGATATCAAACCCTTCAGGTACAAAGGAAGGCAAGCTTCACATGGAGTTAATGTCTGGGCCAAAACACATCAATATATGGAAAAATATATATGAAGATGATAGAAGAAAATGAGTCTTGACAAGAGACTGAACTCCCATGGACTGCCTTGTGTTTGGCAGTCACTGAGAAATGAATTTGATTCAGTGATATTGTAGAATCTGCTTTCCTCAGGCTATGCTGGAATTGATACACAGTCAATAAATAAGGGTGTTCAGCTGTATGACTCATAGGTAGGCTGAGAATAAAAAAAAAAAAGCTTAATGAGGGTTGACAAGTTGCATGCAAATTTATCAGTGTACACAAATATATATAGTTTCTATCACACAGAGATATTCAGCCTAGAGAGGCACAACTGCTCTATGGTGTTCATCTCAGAATTAAGAAGCAAAGAGAAAATCCCCTTTGTTATTAATCCTGGAATCTCCTTTTCAAGAAGCCACCACATTCTTGATGGAATACATAGAAGTAAGGATGGGTGGGACAGGCATGACCATTTGTAAGTGAAAGAAAGTTTGCAATAGTTTCTCTGTGAGGGAAAAACTAGGACAGATATCATGACCCCAATTCCAGCTATTATATTTTTTCATGGATTAAAATGAGGTAGACCTATGAGTAAGCTTTCCAATCACAGAATCCTTCAAAAACACAGGTTTGAGTTTTGAGTGTGGCTCTACTACATAAGCTGTGTATGGCTATAAGTATTTTCCTTAGCTCCTCTTTTTCCTAGTCTCATTTTCTGGGAAATAGACAAAATATCAACATCTCTTCAATATAAGGATTTATTAGAGGTCACAAATGACAAGGGATAGAAGCAGAAAAATGTTCACCTGCAGCCCAGAAGGCTGACCTATAGCCTATATAGTTTTGATAAGGATCACATAAGTGTTAGTTGCTACATTCTTAAAGGGTCTCATGACTGCCTGTATATCTCACTGATAGTTAATATTGAATTGAATCATAAGCACTAGAGAAATCTTGTGAAAGTAGTTTTACAAGTAGAAATTTGGAGAAGACTTTTATGACTTAATACTCCCTTCACATCCCTTCCCCTTTGAGTACTAAGCATATAACCATCAGCTTCACACAGCAAAAGTACAGTTCTTTCTGCCCACAGGTCTTGTCCCTGTGCTTTAATAAAAACAACTTTTTGCAACCAAAAGTGTCTCAGGAATTCTTTCTTGATCGTTGTCTCACAGCCCACATCAACAAATGCACACTGTGTTTTATCTAAAATATTAAGGATGAATAAATGTGTTTTAAAAACTCAAAGGTTATATCTGTAATAGAGGCACCAGTCCATGAGAGTGTTAGATTTTAGTCTAGAAATCCTGGACTCCAATTGTTGGCATTTAAGTGGCCAGCAGATTGTGGACATTGCTGCTAGAAGCATTTGGGTGCATGTGCCCCTTCTTTTCACTACATCTGTATCTTTGGGGTAAATACCTAGTATTGCAATTGCTTGGTCATAGGGTAGCTCTATTTTTAACGTCTTGAGGAACCTCCATACTGTTTTCCAGAGTTGCTGTCCCAGCTTGAATTTCCATCAACAGTGTAAGAGGGTTCCCCTTTCTCCACATCCTCGCCAACATTTGTCATTTCCTGTCTTGTTAATTTTTGTCATTCTAACTGGTGTAAGATGGTATCTCATTGTGGTTTTGATTTGTATTTCCCTGATGGCTAGTGATGTTGAACATTTTTTCATGTGTCTGTTAGCCATTTGTATGAGATGCCCTTTCACCTATGAAAGGATAAAGAAGATGTGGTCCATATATACAATGGAATATTACTCAGCCATCAGAAAGGATGAATACCCACCATTTGCATTAACAGAGATGGAACTGGAGGGGATTATGCTAAGTGAAATAAGTCAAGCAGTGAAAGACAATTATCATATGGTTTTACGCATATGTGGAATACGAGGACCACAGGGGAAGGGAGGGAAAACTGAATGGGTAGAAATCAGAGAGGGAGATAAACCATGAGAGACTCTGGACTCTGGGAAACAAAGTGAGGGTTACAGAAGGGAGGGGAGTGAGGGGATGGGGTAACAAGGTGATGGGTATTAAGGAGGGCATGTGTGGTGATGAACACTGGGTGTTATATGTAACTAATGAATCATCGAACACTACATCAAAAACAAATGATGTATTATATGTTGACTAATTGAACATAAAAATATTAATAATTTTTATGTTAATCACATTTTGAAATGCTACTTTGGATATACTGGGATAAATAAAATATATTAATAAATTTCACCTTTTCATGTTTTTAAATGTTGCTACTAGGCAATTTAAAATTATATATTCTGGGGAGCCTGGGTGGCTCAGTTGATTAAGTGTCTGACTCATGATTTTGGCTTAGATCATGATCTCAGGGTTGTGAGATCAAGCCCAGTGTTGGGCTCCGCACTCAGTGGGGAGTCTGTTTGAGACACTCTCTCTCCTTCTGCATCTGTCCCTCTCCCCAGCACACTGTCTCTAACTCTCTCTAAAATAAACAAATGAATCTTTTAAAAAATTTAAAAAATAAATGGTCAGCAGATAAATATTTAGATATTTATCTAAACATTCTTACATGCTGCATGGGGAATAAAATGAGATTTATTACACATCCTTAATTCATTAAGGATTAAAGGAAACACTAAAAAGACAACAGCCAGATAATAGTAAAAGTTACCTTTCAATAATAAAGGAATGTTGATTAGAAACAGGATTGATTAATGAACATGAGGATGGAAGGAGCACATCTCTCCACAGACACTTAGCAAACCAGAAGGGAGTGGCATGATCTATTCCACATGCTGAATGGGAAAGGACTGCAGCCAGGAAGACTCTACCCAGGAAGGGCACCATTCAGAATAGAAGTGATATCAAGAGGTCCCCAGATAAACAAGAACTAAAGAAGTTCGTGATGAGGGGGCGGAGCCAGATGGCGGAGGAGTAGGAGACCTGGATTTCGTCTCCTCCCAGGAATTCAGCTGGATAGGGATCAAACCATTCTGAACACCTACAAACCCAACAGGAGATCGAAGAAAGGAATAGCAACAACTCTGAACAGAAAAGCGACCACTTTCTGGAAGGTAGGACGTGCGGAGAAGTGAATCCGAGGCGATATTCGGGAGGATAGACGGCGGGGGAGGGGCCTCCGTCAGCCGCTTCTTGCAAGTGATAGAGCCGCGGAGCACAAAATCGGAACTTTTAAAAGTCTGCTCCGCTGAGGGACATCGCTCCAGTGGCTAAGCAGGGGTGGAAGCCTTGTGGGACAGTGTGGTCTCAGGACCCTGGGGGTCACAGAAAGACCGGGGGAACCTGAGTGCGGCAGAGCTCCCAGGTATCGGAGTGGGAAGCCGGCTGCAGAGACGGAGCCAAGGCGCAGGCTCTCAGCTCGGGGTTGCCATAAACTGTGACCGCGGCACAGTCGGGCCACTGCTCCTCCAGCAGGGACCCAAAAAGTGGCAGATCTGGGGAGACTCACCTTCCTCCCCCGGGAGGAGCCGCACGGGAGTGCACCGCAGGGATCTGCTGGGTTTGGAGACTCCACACTGAGTCGGGTGCCAGAGATAGAAACGCGCGGTCACAGGCTGGGTGAGCACGGAGTGCGGCTGGAGACTGGGGAGACGGGAGCAACTGACAGCTTTTCTCTGGGGGCGCACTGAGGAGTGGGGCCCCGAGTTCTCGGCTCCTTTAGGGCGGAGATTGGGAGGCCGCCATTTTCACTCTCCGCCTCCAAAGCAGTACGGAAAGCTTGCAGGGAACAAAAGCTCCAGAGAGCAAACCCGAGCAGATTACTTAGCCCAGACCAGGCAAGGGCGGGGCAATTCCACCTCCGGCAAAGACATTTGGGAACGACGGCAACAGGCCCCTCCCCCAGAAGTTCAGCGAGAACAGCCAGCCAAGACCAAGTTTACCGATCAATGAGAACGGCAGAACTCCAGTGCTAGGGGAATACTACACATAGAATTCATGGCTTTTTTACCATGATTCTTTAGTCTTTCAAAGTTAATTACTTTTTTTAACTGTCTTTTTTCTTTTTCTTTTTTTTTTTTGAATTTTTCTTTTTCCCTTTTTCAACCAACATCTTATCAATCCCTTTTTTAAAAAACATTTTTATTTTTCATTTTTAGAGTCATATTCTATCCCTTCATAGTAGTTACCCATATTTTTGGCATATATATATAAGTTGTTCTCTCTTTAAAATTTTGAGATAGTTTCTTCTAACAGATCAAAATATACTCTAAATCTCCAGTGTATGGTTTTTTTCTACTCCCCAGCCTGATCACATTCTCTCCCATTTTTTTTCTTTTTTTTTTAAATCCTCTTCTTTCTTTTTATAAACAACTTATCAATTCCTTTTATAAAATTTTTTATAATTTCCATCCTTACAGTCATATTCCATCCCTTCATCATATCAACTCTTATTTTTGTACATATATAAGTTTTTCTTTCTTTAAAATTTTGGGAGGCACTTTCTTTTAACAGACCAAAATACACCCAAAATCTAGTGTGTGGCACTGATCTATATACCAGCCTGATCATATTTGATCACATTCTGTTTTTGTTTTGTTTTGTTCTGTTTTTGTTTATTTTTATCTTTTTCTTTTTCTTTTTTTCTTTTTCTTTTTTCTCTCTTTCCCTTTCTTTTCCCACTGCTTCAGGTCTTTTCTGATTTGTTTAGAGTATATTTTCTGGGGACGTTGTTACCCTGCTAGCATTTTGTTCTCTCATTAATCTATTCTCCTCTGCACAAATGACAAGATGGAAAAAATCACCTCAACAAAAAGAACAAGAGGTAGTACCGACTGCCAGGGACCGACTCAATACGGATATTAGTACGATGTCGGATCTAGAGTTCAGAATCATCACTTTAAAGATACTAGCTGGGCTTGAAAAAAGCATGGAAGTTATTAGAGAAACACTTTCTGGAGAAGTAAAAGAACTAAAATCGAACCAAGTAGAAATCAAAAAGGCTATTAATGAGGTGCAATCAAATATGGGGGCACTAACTGCTAGGATAAATGAGGCAGAAGAGAGAATCAGTGATATAGAAGACCAAATGATGGAAAATAAAGAAGCTGAGAAAAAGAGAGATAAACAACTACTGGATCACGAGGGCAGAATTTGAGAGATAAGCGATACCATAAGACAAAACAACATTAGAATAATTGGGATCCCAGAAGAAGAAGAAAGAGAGAGAGGGGCAGAAGGTATAATGGAGCAAATAATAGCAGAGAACTTCCCTAATTTGGGGAAGGAAACAGGCATCAAAATCCAGGAAGCACAGAGAACCCCTCTCAAAATCAGTAAAAATAGGTCAACTCCCCGACATCTAATAGTAAAACTTACGAGTCTCATAGACAAAGAGAAAATCCTGAAAGCAGCTCTGGAGAAGAGATATGTAACCTACAAGGGTAGAAACATTAGATTGGCAACAGACCTATCCACAGAGACCTGGCAGGCCAGAAAGGACTGGCAGGATCTATTCAGAGCACTAAATGAGAAAAATATGCAGCCAAGAATACTCTATCCAGCTAGGCTGTCATTGAAAATTGAAGGAGAGATAAAAAGCTTCCAGGAAAAACAAAAACTAAAGGAATTTGCAAACACAAAACCAGCCCTACAAGAAATCTTGAAAGGGGTCCTCTAAGCAAAGAGAGAGCCTAAAAGCAACATAGACCAGAAAGGAACACAGACAATATACGGTAACAGTCACCTTATAGGCAATACAATGGCACTAAATTCCTATCTTTCAATAGTTACCCTGAATGTAAATTGGCTAAATGCCCCAATCAAAAGACACAGGCTATCAGATTGGATTAAAAAACAAGACCCATCGATATGCTGTCTGCAAGAGACTCATTTTAGACCCAAAGACACCCCCAGATTGAAAATGAGGGGGTGGAGAAACATTTACCATGGTAATGGACACCAAAAGAAAGCTGGGGTGGCAATCCTTATATCAGACAAATTAGATTTTAAACCAAAGACTGTAATAAGAGATGAGGAAGGACACTATCTCCTACTTAAAGGGTCTATCCAACAAGAAGATCTAACAATTGTAAATATCTATGCCCCTAACATGGGAGTAGCCAATTATATAAGGCAATTAATAACAAAAGCAAAGAAACACATCGACAACAATACTATAATGGTGGGGGACTTTAACACCCCCCTCACTGAAATGGACAGATCATCTAAGCAAAAGATCAACAAGGAAATAAAGACTTTAAATGACACACTGGACCAAATGGACTTCACAGACACATTCAGAACATTCCACCCCAAAGCAACAGAATACACATTCTTCTCTAGTGCCCATGGAACATTCTCCAGAATAGATCACATCCTAGGTCATAAATCAGGTCTCAACCAGTACCAAAAGATTGGGATCATTCCCTGCGTATTTTCAGACCACAGTGCTTTGAAAGTAGAACTCAATCACAAGAGGAATGTCGGAAAGAACTCAAATACATGGAGGCTAAAGAGCATCCTACTGAAGAATGAATGGGTCAACCAGAAAATTAAAGAAGAATTAAAAAAATTCATGGAAACCAATGAAAATGAAAACACAACTATTCAAAATCTTTGGGATGCAGCAAAGGCAGTCCTAAGAGGAAAGTATATAGCAATACAAGCCTTTCTCAAGAAACAAGAAAGGTCTCAAGTACACAACCTAACCCTACACCTAAAGGAGCTGGAGAAGGAACAGCAAATAAAGCCTAAACCCAGCAGGAGAAGAGAAATAATAAAGATCAGAGCAGAAATCAATGAAATAGAAACTAAAAGAACAGTAGAAGAGATCAACGAAAGTAGGAGCTGGTTCTTTGAAAGAATTAACAAGATTGATAAACCCCTGGCCAGACTTATCAAAAAGAAAAGAGAAATGACCCAAATCAACAAAATCATGAATGAAAGAGGAGAGATCACAACCAACACTAAAGAAATACAAACAATTATAAGAACATATTATGAGCAACTCTATGCCAGCAAATTAGATAACCTGGAAGAAATGGATGCATTCCTAAAGATGTATCAACTACCAAAACTGAACCAGGAAGAAATAGAAAACCTGAACAGACCTATAACCACTAAGGAAATTGAAGCAGTCATCAAAAATCTACCAAAACACAAAAGCCCAGGGCCAGATGGCTTCCCGGGGGAATTCTACCAAACATTTCAAGAAGAATTAATACCTATTCTTCTGAAACAGTTTCTAAAAATAGAAATGGAAGGAAAACTTCCAAACTCATTTTATGAGGCCAGCATTACCTTGATCCCAAAACCAGACAAAGACCCCATCAAAAAGGAGAATTACAGACCAATATCCCTGATGAACATGGATGCAAAGATTCTCACCAAAATACTAGCCAACAGGATCCAACAGTACATTAAAAGGATTATTCACCATGACCAAGTGGGATTTATCCCTGGGCTGCAAGGTTGGTTCAACATCCGCAGATCAATCAACGTGATACAATACACTAATAAAAGAAAGAACAAGAACTATATGATCCTCTCAATAGATGCAGAAAAAGCATTTGACAAAGTACAGCATCCTTTCTTGATCAAAACTCTTCAGAGTATAGGCATAGAGGGTACATACCTCAATATCATAAAAGCCATCTATGAAAAACCCACAGCGAATATCATTCTCAATGGGGAAAAACTGAGAGCTTTCCCCCTAAGGTCAGGAACACGACAGGGATGTCCACTGTCACCACTGCTATTCAACATAGTATTGGAAGTCCTTGCCACAGCAATCAGACAACAAAAAGAAATCAAAGGCATCCAAATCAGCAAAGAAGAAGTCAAACTCTCACTCTTTGCAGATGATATGATACTTTATGTGGAAAACCCCAAAGACTCCACCCCAAAACTGCTAGAACTCATACAGGAATTCAGTAAAGTGGCAGGATATAAAATCAATGCACAGAAATCAGTGGCATTCCTATACACCAACAACAAGATAGAAGAAAGAGAAATTAAGGAGTCGATCCCATTTACAATTGCACCCAAAACCATAAGATACCTAGGAATAAATCTAACCAAAGAGGCAAAGGATCTGCACTCAGAAAACTATAAAATACTCATGAAAGAAATTGAGGAAGACACAAAGAAATGGAAAAGCATTCCATGCTCATGGATTGGAAGAACAAATATTGTGAAAATGTCAATGCTACCTAGAGCAATCTACACATTCAATGCAATCCCCATCAAAATACCATCCACTTTTTTCAAAGAAATGGAACAAATAATCCTAAAATTTGTATGGAACCAGAAAAGACCCCGCATAGCCAGAGGAATGTTGGAAAAGAAAAGCAAAGCTGGCGGCATCACAATTCCGGACTTCCGGCTCTATTACAAAGCTGTCATCATCAAGACAGTATGGTACTGGCACAAAAACAGGCACATAGATCAATGGAACAGAATAGAGAGCCCAGAAATGGACCCTCAACTCTATGGTCAACTAATCTTTGACAAAGGAGGAAAGAATGTACAATGGCAAAAAGACAGTCTCTTCAACAAATGGTGTTGGGAAAATTGGATAGCCACATGCAGAAGAATGAAACTGGACCATTTCCTTACACCACACACAAAAATAGACTCCAAATGGTTGAAAGACCTCAAGGTGAGACAGGAGTCCATCAAAATCCTAAAGGAGAACACAGGCAGCAACCTCTTTGACCTCAGCCACAGCAACTTCTTCCTAGAAGCATCACTAAAGCCAAGGGAAGCAATGGCAAAAATGAACTATTGGGACTTCATCAAGATAAAAAG